>NC_057852.1:81180742-81480742 GCF_015237465.2 Chelonia mydas
GATCTGCTCTAGGAATTATTGTGGGTAAGTTCTATGGCCTGTGTTATACAGGAGATCAGACAAGATGATCAAGTGGTCCCTTCTGACTTTGGAATTAATTAATTTATTAGTCCACCAGTTCTCAAACAATCGGGTGGGTATCCCAAAAGCTATGTGGGTTGTTTTTTTTTTAAATAAAGAACTCTGGCTGTCAGTCCTGAGTGGCTGGGGCTCGTGCAGAAGGGCCATGCACACCTGGGAGGCGGGGAGCAAGAGGACAGCTGGAGTCCTGCCGCCCCAGGGCTCACAGCTGGAGTCCTGTCACCTGGAGGCAGCCTGGGCTCTCCTCCCACCTCACCCCTCCATTCCTCACTGAAAGGCAGCCCGGAGGTAGCGTGGCTCTAGCTGTCAGCCCCAGGGTGGCAGCAGTAGCGCAGAAGTAAGGGTGGCAATGGGACGCTAAGTCCTCTGTGAAAAGTGATATTGACAAATGTCACTTTCACATTGCCTCCCTTACTTCTGTGGTGCTGCTGGCCACACTGGGGCTATGCTTGGGGGTGCATAAACACTACAGACACAAAGAAGAAGAGGGGCCTGATCAAATAAGTTAGAGAACCACTGTATTAATCTAATAAAAATCTCATGAGGAGTAAGTATGTGACCACGCTCGTTACACACTGAAGCAAGGAGAAGGCAGAAAAGGAAGAAGGTAGAATTATCAAACCAATATAAAAGAATACTGCTTTTTATGCTGATATTCTTTGTCAGCCCATCATGTATAACAACAATCCCAGAACAAATTCTAAAATTTCGGACATGCTGCAAAGTCCATCTTTTCTGACTGTGCTTAGCAGGTGAGTTATTATGGGTAATTGTGATTATATTTTGGACAAACATTATTATGGATCACTTGGGTACAGACTATCTAGTGTAAATATGTTTTTTAATTGTCTGAAGAGCACGCCGAGTTTAGGCGAGACTCTTCAATTTACCTAAATGAATACACATGATGCATCAGATATTTAACAGTGGGAGCAACTACGATATAACAGTGAGAAGAAAAATGTATAGGGGCATAATTCATATGGTCCACACTGATACATATTCCACTGTGTGAGGGTATTTTTGGATATATATTATAAAATTGATAAAAGTTTTCAACACCTTTCTGTCTCTTACAGTTTTAAGGTTTAGCTATATCAGATGCTGGTAAAAGCTCTGGCTCAATTTCCTTTATTGACCCAGACTTGTTTCTTCATTTTTGGTGTCACCTAAACTGTACTTACTCACTTGGATAAAAATCACTAAGTCAGAGCCTGACACTGTTAGACGTATCAGCAATAAGGTATCAGCAGTAGCTGCAGCAGCGAAGTATTGGTGACTCAATGTACTAATTAATACCTATTACTTATTAAGAGCAAACACTTTCTAGCCTAACCCCATTCAGTCCAAGAGGCAAAGTTGAAGCCTAATGCTTCAATTTAAGAAAGCTAATATCCCTCCAACAATCCAGTCCATATTCACATAGCCACCACAATTGTAGGCACATAGGTTACCTAAAAAGAGCAGTGAGAGTGATGCATTCAAAGCCAAGCATCTAACATTGCCTGCAATTCCCTCATACCCACATGGATGTGGCAGCAAAGAAAATCATATTTTTAGAACTTGTGTGGCAAATTACCAAATGCCAGCAAATCCTGAAAAAAACAACAGTTTTGACCTGAATCATGGAAGAGAAAAATGTTGGCATTCACACCTCACTTTTTTCATTACTGTGAAGAGGCAGTGATTCTATGCTGAAAAAATGGTCATTCTGCCTTGCTGAAAAACTGCCTGTGTCCCAGGCATGAAGATGACCAATTACTGGGATGGGGAATTCTAAATCCTATAGGTCTTACTATTAGGTCATTAATTATCATTATTTGTTAAAGGACAATACTGTACTATGTATTATAAAAGACTTGTACTACACCTAGCTTGTTCTTGTAGACACTTCTGCATCTGTGATAGCTCACAGAGTTTGTTTCATAGCATTCCTGGAACAGTCCCTGCTGAGGATTATATTAAGCTTTAATTAAGTCTCTTAACGTAGACACATGAGAAAACCCTCGAAAACTAAAAAAACAACTTCTCTGGTGTACCTAGTCCTCATCTGAGTGGTGAATTACACTTTCCCCAGGGTAGAGCAATGTGTTCTTCTCAAAGGTCCCCAAAATCTCACATAGGCTGGTAGGGCAGTTTATGACATCTGTTAGATCACTACTTCTGCCCAAGACAGCCCACAGGAGCCCATCAGTCGTATACCTCCTGCACTGTTTTGGCTGGGTCTACTCAGGAGAAGCGTTTTCAAATGTTGCCATTTTAATGTCACAGAGCTGTATTCTGCACACAATTTTTATTTTAAAATCTCCTACAGCTAGTGTAGGTGTTTGGTGCTTCCAGAAGCAAAGATCTGGTTAAATACAAAGTTCTGAAAAAATGACAATGTCAAAGAGTAGTACTGTTGTGATGGATGAAAAGGACAGAGTTGTCTGGTAGCTTCAACTATGCAAGATATGGGGCCATTTTTAATCCCTGGAGTAACTCTGTTGACTTTAGTGGATTTACACCAGTGACGAATGTGGTCCATAATGTGCAAGGTTGATTTCCTTTGTTTCTTCTAGAAACCTCACAAGTTTATCTATACAGAGAATTCATCTTTTAACACAGATGGGTCTGAGCTGCATTATTGGGATCTGGACTATTCTTTATTCAGTGATGTCTGGATCAAGGGTTTTAATTGAGGTGCATCTACAGTTTTTAATGGTTTCCACTGTGAATGTTGAAATGGGTTTCACTAGTGGATAGCAGGTATAAACAACGATACGCTGAAATATACCTAATTCAACCAGCATAAGCCATAATAATCTGTTTTAACAATATTTGGGATGGGGTTTGGTTGGAGGAGATATTTAGCCATAAAATCAATAACATTCCACCTGCAGGTTTTTCACCCATGACCCAGTAATAAGTGCACTCTGTAATAAGTACACCCTCTGTCTAATCATAATGATATATAACGAAATTGCATGGAGTACATTCCCTTGTTACCCTTTATTTATTGGAAATCTACTCTCATATACGTTGTACGTCGTGTATTGTAGATAGTTATGTCAAGTTATTCTGACTGATTTAAAGTCCAATGAAAATACCGTATGTTTGGTATTGGGGAAGATCTCTTCTTGTCCCTAATAAACCATGTTCTGCCAAAATGAAGAAGAGGTTTAGAGGATTACTAGAACTCTCTGAAATGTTTTATGCCCTTGTTTTTTAAACAAAAAAAGAAGAGAAAGAAGAATCTCCTTTCTGGGTTTTGTAGCACATGACATGGATTCATGTGTGCCAGACAGCCTAAAACTGGGTTCACTAGACCAGGTACTTAAAAAGAAAAAAAAAGTCCAAACTCTCCGATCTACAAAAGTAATCTCAATATTATTATACTTTTAGTATCCAAAAATGTGCTTACATCTGTGATATCCTGTCTCTTGCCATTTGAAACTCCCATGCATGCTAATTGGAGCTGGGATCCATGTGGGTTTGAGAGAATTTCACCCTCAATAAACAAAGAGCAATTCGGAAAATGCGTAACTTAGAACATGTAGGCCATGTCATGTCTTGTCCTGCACAGAGGAGGCAGATGGCACAAATAATCTTTCCCTTCCCACCCATCTCTTGTGCACAGGGCAGCTGTAATTTGGTTGCCAGGAGCTGGTAAGTACAGAAAATCAGCATTGCTGGAAGCCCTAGCTGGTCCCAGAGGAGGATGACTTGGTGGAGTGGTGTCATACCAGAACATTGGCAGAGCTGCACTTATAGGAATCCTAGTGACATCTTTTCAAAGATGCACCAGGAGCCAGTTCCCAGCACTTCCTTCCAGCACTAGTGGCAGCATACTACCTTTCAAAAGGAGGATCCCAGCAAGCAGTACCACTTAGCAGGTGCACCTCTAATATAATTATTAATTACATTTATTATGGGAGTGCCTAAGGGCCAATCAAGAGTGGAGCCCCACTGTGCTAGGCACTGTACAAACACAGAGAAGTACATGGGCCTCCAACTCACAGCACACCTTTCCTATTGTGCATAATTTTACCATCTGTATAATACGTTGCACCAGAAAATTTACTTTCAATATGTAACTTAAACCCACCTCCCAACTTAACTGGGTCCGACCTTTTTGCAATACCCTTTTGAAATATATTAAAAATTGTTCATTTCTACTTTGAATAGTGCAACAGGTAGTTTTACCCAGAAAACACAAGCTGTAATCATGGTAATGTGAGTATACTAACTAGAAAAGTGTTAAGTGATTCAGGAAAGATCTAAAATAAAAGATGGAAAAGTTTAATATACCACATTGTATTCTGTGGACTGTGCAGAAGAAGGAGCTGTAGACTTTTGTCCCACATCTTTTGGAGACATCTGTGGATTTTCTGGAAAAAGCCTAGGTGGATGTTCTTGGATTTCAGGCTCTGCTTTATTGTCAAGGAGGGGAGCTATCTGAATGGAAAGAGATGCTGTGTGTATCTCAGGCACAGGGTTACAGGTAGGTGAGACAGGCCTTTGTGGAAATGTTGGCACTTCATTAGACTTGGGCTGCTGCTGTGTATTACGAGGAACATTACTCAGTGAGTCTTGTGTCCGGGTTAATTTCAAGGTAGAAACTCTGCGTTTTTGAGATGCTTGTCTGTGGCCTTGATGAAGAGTAGCTCTAATGCCAGCTACTGCTTTTGTGCTTGTGTTGGAGACTGAGGGCAGTGGTTTAGTGATTCTTTGTGCATAGGACACACTTGTGTTAGATTTTTTAGAATACATTGTCCTCTGGATAGCCTCCTTGTTAGTATAGCAGACAGTATCTGAGGGGAGTTTTTTAGTTGGCTTGGTCGTTATTGACTGAAAAGTAATTTCATCCTTCATGTGATTAGTTATTCCAGATCTACGAAAACTTTCTTTTCTAGGGGGTGGCAGGGGTGCCTTATTTGCCAAAAGCATCCACACACAGCAAAATAACATTGAAGAAGAAACAGAGAGAAAGTAAATGTTAGCAGGAGAAATAACTTGAGTTAGACTCCTAACTTTAAACAAAAGAACAAGGGCCTGATCCAAACTCCATTCAATACAATGGAAAGACTCTGGATCAGGTACTGCATTGCACCTGATGATAATGTTATATTCTGATGTCTAGGAAATCACAGATTCCATTTGTTAATGGAAAGAGTGAATTGTGATCCAAACTGAGTCCGTAATATCAAATATATTCTATTTTGCACCAACACTACGGGTTGAGAATTAGCAGCAAATTTTACAGAGACTTAAATAGTTCATAAAATGTACTCAACATACCATTTTAGCTGACATGCTACTATTTATGAGTAACATACATACATATTACACACACACACACACACACACACTTTTAAAACTTTTGGATTAAAATAGTAATGCAAATACTATTATAAGTATGTTTCTGAATTAAGGCATATTGTTTCATGGCATTTTCTATAATTGTTATATAGTTTAGCAAATTTAGCTGAAGAACAGTACTTCTGGTTATTCTTAAATTAATCTAATTCAACTTTATAATCAATTATTATTTATTCCATAAAGAATGTATTTCTCTGAAGTGTAAAATATTAATCAATACCCTTCGAAGTCCGAATACAATTATATAAGGTTTTTGATTGAACCTGGCCTATTTTTATTTGCTTACAGCCTTGCTCTTTGAAAGTAGTCTGTTGTGTTACTGAATCAGCAGACTTGTGTCATGTATAGTGTATGTTTATGTGTACAGCAGAAACAGATAATACAACACGTAATAACAGGTGCAGGTGCTACCAAGAACACATCTGGATAATTCACTCTAGGGCATCACACCTGCATATAATGCACTCATAAGCTAACACTTATACTTAATACCAAAGGATGAAACTGTGTGTGTGAAGGTTTACCTGAGTTGGTGACCGCTTTTCTTGTAGATTTGGCCGGACACTTCTAAAGCCTTTTGCTGCAAGAGATGAACTACTAGCATCACCATTCAATGTCTCTCTACTTCCATCATTGTAAGATGTCCAAGCTTTTGTGAGGAAAAAAATCAAAACACATTTTTGGTAAACAGTCCCTATGTATCCATGTTACCATAATAAATCTACCTATTGAACAAACTGTTGAAATGACAACTTTCTAGTCAGTAGCTAGAATTCCTACTATTGACAATCTATACATCAAAAGGAGAGTCAAATGGATAAGCCTGAAGCTACAACTTCTCAAGCTGTGATTTTGTCAGCTAGATCAGCCTAGATCAATATTGTTATTATTTTACTTATATTCTGATAGCTCCCACAAATATTCATGGATTCATAGACACATAGATTTTAAGGCCAGAAGGGACCATTGTGACCATCTAGTCTGACCTCCTGCATAACTCAGGCTATAGGACTTTCATTCATTCTTGCTTCAAGTCCAATAGCTTTGGTTGAACTAGAATACCTTTTTAGAAAAGCATCTCATCTATATTTAAAGAGTTCCAGTGATGGTCAATTGTTCCAATAATCTGAATCTGTCTTCCCACTTCCAGTCATTGGATCCTGTTGTTATACCTTTGTCTTTTTAGACTGAAGAACCCTCTATTCTCAGAGTTCTGTTCCTCATAGTCTAGTTATTGTCCAAATATAAATGAAGACACATTCCTGACCTGAATATCTTATAGCCTGGAAGATAAGATGAGGGTGGGGAAAAGGAATACAATATGCAAGCAGGGTTCTCAGGGTAATGACTGGGATATGTATTCTCTGTATTTGCACGGGAGACTTCAAAAGAAATCTTCAGTGCCATTGGAATGCATGATGGCGAATCAGTAGGTTGTATCTTTCTATCTAAGTCAGTTTTTAGCCAATACTACTGTATTACACTACTGTGCTGCTGGAAATGCTATCTTTTGCATGAGACATAAACTTTGAGGTTTTAATCACTTGTAATTATTAAAGATTCAGTGGCACTTTCTTTAAGAGTAGGTGTTAGACTCAGTATTCTAGCTAAATTCCTCCCTGTATTCCTCCCCTATAATTTCAGTTTGATAAGACATTTATCACTTTCTGTCCTGATCTGTTGTGATGCATTGTTAAAACATTGCTGCATTTCAGTCTAGAGGTGGCCGCACTTACTGAACTTACTAGTAAGCATTCTGTATTACGCATCCCATAGAAACAGGAACAAAACAGATTGTATGGCATATATGATATCTAACTAACTGTTGGACAAAATTGTCCTGGAAGCCCTGACGTCACTTTGGACTGGTGGTTGTCTGCTGGAGGATCTCAGTCACAGGTTTCACCTGAGATAGTTTGCAAAAATCAGTAAAGTTTGTAAGGTCCACTGGGATCCATTTGGATGCATAATGCTATATAAATGGAAGATTGCTATAATTCATACATGTACAATACCAGTAGACTTATGCATAAAAAAATCATGTTTTATTTACCTGAATCTGGAGACTGAGAATCAGGTCCTAAAAAAGAAATAGCCAAGTTAGTGTGTGCAGGAAATTAAAATACTGTAGGCAATTCTGTCAGCGTTTCTGGTGATGGAACAGTATGCTGCTTGTGACACTGGACCTGGTTCTACATTCCTTGCACACTCAGACCTCATATTGATTTTGGGGAGATTTTAAGATATGCAAGGATTGTAGTACTAGGCTCACAGTATACTTTGATAAGAACATATATTTTTTAAAAAAGACAGCAATTTTGATCAAATTGTGGTAGGTTGGGTGATGTTTTGATGGATGTGTCTGTTATTGTTCTGTGTCTGTGGTGTCAAATTCTGTACCCATTTATACCCACGCTGGCCCAGCGATGTCACTAGGGGTGCGTAGTGTAACTTGGTCAGAATTTGTATTGTCTTACCAAATGAAGTCATTTTCTTAATAATCAAAACCACCGATCCTAACAATATTGAATCATTCTGAGTACTGGGCTAATTAAATAAAGGAATCTGAGAGAATCTAATGGAAACTCAAGGATAATAGCGATGATGCTTTTTAAAGTCTGCAGCAGCTGCTGCTACCAAGAGAATTTAGCCATGAGGTCACACACTCAGTGAGCCTCCACCACAGTTAAACTAACCTTGTCATAGAGAAATTGATTTTAAGCTCGCTGTCTCTCTCTCTCTATATCTATCTATCTATATCTATCATCATTCTTCTTTTTTCCTCACAACTTTAATTGCCTATGCTTCAGTATGCAAGAATATTTTCAAAATGCATCACCACTGAGTCTTCTTTGTGTTGAATTAAAGATAATTTCATCAACCATTTTAAAGGAGTTGATGTAATTCTATGTGTAGAAATTAATCTATTTTAAGGAAGCTCAACAGTAATTGTTATAGTCTCAGAAGAGCATGTTTACACTATATAGAAAAAATATGTTTCTAATAAATTTTCTCTGATGTTGCATAGTTGGAAAAGATCTATATAATAGGTACTAACTGTTTTATTGAAATTACATACTCACAACTTGCCCTCTGTTACCTATATATACACACACCTCGGAATATTGCACTGTAAATGCCCAATGTTTATTGCTCAATAAAATTACATTTTATCAAGGATTATATTGTGCTGTGACAATTACTACATTGTGGTTATTTAAATCACTGCTACATCAGACAAGGAACAAAACAAACAATATTGTTGCCTGGTTTTTCAGTAAACTCTATAATTTATTGTCTTCTTAAATCTAGATACCAGGAGAAATGACACTACTTTGAGAGGGTATGGAGAGGCTTCATTCAAAAACAAGGGGGCCATACATGGGTGATGAGAGATTTTTGGATGGTGCCAGAATGTGGGAATCTGCAGGATGTCTCTAGAGTGTTTGGCAAAGAAAAAGACAGAAATTCTGTCCATGTAAACAGTATATTGGCATGGGGTATGTTTGGGTGTGTGATTATTAGATGATCTAAAGGTGGACTAATTTGGAAAAAGTTATGCACATGTATTGAATTCTTTTTCCTTTGGCAAAAATTCACACGGATTCTTCATGTGCAACAATCCAATCCACTAGGTTAATAATCCACTAACCAAAATTATCTAAATAAGAATTGGCACTGTGGACCATCACTACCTTTATGGACTATTAAATACAGTAAACAAGACCTTTTAAAAGTCTCAGTTTGCAGGCTTACATGATAAACCATACTGACTTTGCAAGAGGCGTTTTGGAATATCAGGCCAATAATATGCATTTTATGAAGTCTATAATGGTTACACACAAAATAACCTCCTAAAAGCCAAATTCTACTACCCTTATTCACATTGAGTACCATCTTATTTTAAAGTAGTCCCACTCATTTCAACTAGATTCTTGTCCTTGTGGATTAGATGCTCACATCTGGACTTCTTGTGAAATTTACAAAAATAAACTTTTCCTATTTCGTATTTATTTTTTGAGCTAGTCCACAATTTAGAACATCTATAAACATAACATTAAAAATACCAAAAGCTGTTTGTGCATCTGAATTGTAGAAATGTTCTAAAATGACAGTTCTTTGTCTTTTGTGCATTTTAAACACTCCAGAAAAGCTGGCAGGCTGACAGTTAGCATAGCAAGTTTCAGCCAGGAGTGAAATTTTATCTCTAAATAGAGAGGTTTACACTTTCTGACAGCCCTTTATCCAGAGCTGTGCAGATGGAGATGCTTCAACTGAATGTGCTAATATGCATTCAGGATGAGATATATTGTAATTGCTATAGTAGTATCATTTTGGTGACAAAGTGTGGAAGCTACTTCCTTTGAAAATCTGTTGAAAACATCAGTATATCTTATGATAAACTCCTAGGTGTTGTGAGAAATTTTGCACTCATTCTGTGAAGAATGTTTACAGTTCTACCCTCAAGGTTTTTGAGGATTTTTTCTAGTTGAATGACCACAAGGATACAATGAAACACTGGAGTAAATAAAATGGTGGTCTGGCTGAAGGTTCATTTTAGACCTCTCATTCTCTCACTCTTCTGCCTTCTTTGTGTATTACACTTGTTTGGCACAGCCAGTGAATGCCAAATTGGTGTAAGGTAATCACATAGGTTTTCTGCCCTATTTACACCTAGCATGTAATTTATATATGATTTAAGTCACCTTGAATATGGCCAACAGATATGCATTCAAGTTTTACTTCCTTAAACTAGCTGTCAATATAGTCCTCTAATTAAGAAATAGTTTTGCCTCTATTGCATATTTTCTGTGTTTTTATTCTGTTTTTAAATTTCTAGAAATATTTTCTTGAAAATAAGATTTTTGTTTTATAAAAGTTAATTTGGCTCCTATTGCTTATTTCACAACTGAAATTATAATCTTCCATTTGTGATAGCACAATAGTCTCAAACTGGTCGAAACATCAGGAGCAGAGAATTATAACTTTAACAGAATTTTAGAGTAGCAGCCATGTTAGTCTTTATCCACAAAAAGAAAAGGGGTACTTGTGGCACTTTAGAGACTAACAAATTTATTTGAGCATAAGCTTTCGTGAGCTACAGCTCACTTCATCGGATGCATTCAGTGGAAAATACAGTGGGGAGATTTATATACACATAGAACATGAAACAATGGGTGTTACCATACACACTGTAACGAGAGTGATCAGGTAAGGTGAGCTATTACCAGCAGGAGAGTGGGGGAGGGCAGAAACCTTTGTGTAGTGATAATCAAGAAGTCACTGAGATTTTAAGAAACAAACCCCAGTTTTCATGCAAGTTCTCCTATTAACAAAATAGGGACTAAGAGGCGGCTGGTGCGAAGAAAGGGAAAATATCCAAAATACTTATCACAGAGGTAAGATTTAAATTTTTTTTTTTTTATTAAAATAGCTTTTCAAAATTTCCCAGGAGGTTTCACCTATCCTTCAATGTCCACTACATATAGCCAGAGGAAAAGTAAGATTACATCTTCAGAAACAAAATATGTTCAGAGATTTCGGCATCATAAAACTATATAAATCAGACCATGCCAGTGGAGTAGCCATTTTCATTACCCTCCTGGCAGACTAATTCTACAGAAACATATAATGTTACACAAAGCCATTGAAGGGTGGTATCCCACTGGTTAGTTATACCTGCAGCCAACAGGTTTGGAGAACTTTGGACTCTCTTCACAGCTGTTAATGTGACAGACATTGCAGCACGTTTGCGAGCACAGCCACCGCTATCTGGAAGCACAAAACGATATAGACACAGGCCCAAGACAAAGGAAGCAAGCACATGCAACATATTACATGATGTGAGATATGCCAAACGTACATCAAAAAACACGTGCAGGTAGGAATTGCTGCTGATAGTTGTTTGTTTATAAAACCCACAGATTAGCAGACTACACTGTAGGTTTCAGGAGCTCAGGGTATCTAATATGGTAAGTATTCAGTACTTAATACATTGTGACAATGTGTGCATTCTGGTGCCAGAAGGGCTGCTCATGAGGAACTAAGGCTTCGAGTTGGTCAGGGAGGCCATGGATTCTGTGATTTTATGTGATCTCCATGACTTTAGCCCCATGCGAGGGGCTCAGGCTTCCATGATATATTGTTTATTGCCCACATCCTACCCATGACTTTTACTAAAAATTGACAAAATCTTAACCTTATGTATAGCTAATAATGCACAATAAATAGTTAATCAAGATGAAGGATTAAAAGCTGCATAATACTTGTGAATAATCAGCACTGTAAAGCCATTTTATTGTACACACAAGAAAGGCATATTCACAAGACAGGCTTATGTTTTATTATATGATAGTGTTTTTATAGTGTACTTTGGATCTGTATAGAATATTTTAAACACAAGTGACAAAAATTGCTAATTTTTTCCTTGGTATGGAAGAGTAGGGAAACTATATCTCTGTTCTTCTTGTTAAAGACTCCTCATTCTGGCAGCTCTACTTAATGGAAGATTGATGTTCTTGCCTCTGGAGCCCAGCAATGTCCTCGGAGAATAAGTGGAGATTAACGCAACGTGCTCTCTCTCTACTATGACTGACACAAAATAAAAGTTTGGGACAGATCTAAGATCATTATGAAGAAATCAGAACGCACAATTGTCTCCCTCCTCAGCACTTGGGGAGTTAGGGGACAATCATCTCAGATAATCCTTTTCTTCTCCATTTATTCCCCTCTTCTTTCTCTCCTACTGACTGAGGGCTGGAAATTGTATGGCGATTCTGTGCCCATTGGCACTGTATCATTGTTATTGGCAGCAGTTAGCATGTCATAGGGTTGGACCTTTCATTATGGGGCTATCACCGTTCTCTATCATATCTGCAAAAAGAGTTCAGAAAATATGCTTGAGTACTTCTATTTAGAATCAGCTTTTTCTCTGCTGTTTGCTAGTATTAAAATTCTTTACCTTATTCATTCTGGCTGAAATTTTCAAAGGAGCTAAAGTCAATGAGATTTAAAATCATTGGGAGTTGCGTGCCTTAAAGACCCTTGGAAAATCCCACCCTACAATTTTCAAAAAAGCTCTGTGATAGACAGTAATGTTTAAACATAAACGATATGTATCTATCTGAGATTATTATATACATCAGGTGTGAGCTGAACCACAGGGGCATCTTTAACTTAGGTCCAAGGCTAATGCTCCAGGTATTTGTAAACTGGCTCAGACATTCCAATGAAAATATCAGAGTGTATTGACATTGGATCTTGTGGCATGTGTGTTAAACTGTTGCTGATGCTGACAAATACCTGAGTTGCTGTCCTCAGGTTTAAGTATATCTAAAGTCACCTCCAGTTCTGAGACATGAGGCAAAAGGTCAAGTGATTTCAGCCATCTAATAAGTTCAACAATCCTAAGCAATGCATTGCTTGGAATTAATAATTTGTATTATGCATCTGAAACAAAGTGAAATGGCCATCACACCTGCACATTTGCTGGAAATTACTGCCATAAATATGACATCAGAGAGATAAAAAGAAAAGAAGTATTTGTGGCACCTTAGAGACTAACAAATTCTATAACGTTTCCCATTCTTGTCCTTTTCTCCCCGACGAACATGAGATGACAGATCTCATTGTAACTGCTGATCATAGAATTCAAAGAGTAATACAGTAAGTCCTTATTATTTAAGTGTATCTTCATTACCATACTATATTCATATATATTTTTCTCTAATATGAAAGTATTGCAAGATGTTGACAGGATACTCTATTTGATTAGTAAATGCCAAGAGTCTGGTATTTGATTTTGTTGTGTTGTCACATCGTCTAATCAAATGGAATACAAGCTTTATTGTATTTTTCTAGAAATGTTTTAATTTAGTTTCAGAGCAGGAAAAGGGGAACACGGATGTAGACTGCCACTCGGGGAAAGACACAATGCTGCTGACACTGCACGAGAATGAGGCAGGTTGGACCACTGCATCTACAAGCCAAAGTCAACTCAGCAAATAATTACAATACGTCATTCTGAACAAATATTTCACTATTATAATTTCAAGAAATACTATCCCAAATACATTCCTTGTATAACTTACACTCATAGACTTTAAGGCCAGAATGGACCATCATGATCATCAAGTCCAACCTCCTGCATATCCTCACTAGATTAGCCAGCCTGCTTGGGAAGGTGCTCTTCCCTCTCTTTGTTAGGTGGAACCCGGCTCTGCCTAGCACTCCTCCTTCTTGGAACACCATCCCATGGTCAAAGAATCCAAAGCCTTCTCTCTGACACCACCTGTGTAGCCATTCGTTGATGTCCACGATTTGATGTAGACGAACATGTACATGATTTCACATACACGATTGGTGCAGTCAACTTAGATTTACAATAAATGGCAAGAGGACAAAGTGGTTGTATCTTGGAAAAGTGTTGAAATGCAGCAGCAGTGAAGTTGTAGAACAAGTAAAATCTTATGAGTATCTAGGAAGCTTGATCAGTGCTGACAGCTCCATCAAGGATGAGGTTAAATGGAGATGTGCTTTAGCTACAAGTACTGTACAGGAATTGATGAAATTATGGACTGATAAAATCCTTTGTTTGATACCAAAGTGAAAATTTATCAAACCAGTGTACTAACTGTATTATTGTATGGACTGAAACAGACATCGGAAGGTTGGAGGTGGTAGAGATGAGAGTTTTTCGAAAGATGGCAGGTAAAATGTGAAATGATTTGAAGACAAATGAAGAAGTTAGAAGCAGAGTAGGATGTGAAATCACAGCACAGGATTGGCTGCAGTGAAAAAGATTACAATGGTGGGGACACTGTAGAAAACAAACAGATGATAGGATGCCAAAGAAAATAATGAAAATTCAACAAAGGTCAGTCAGACCTAGAGGCCGACCACTGACTGAATGGTGGGACTCTGTACACAAAAAGACATGATCTGGCTGGGCTTAAAGGAGGAACAAGCCATGGACAGGAATGAACGGTGATACTGTACTGCTCCCCAAATCTGTAAAGATGCTTTGGGATGAGAAGAAGTAGTCTCTTTGTAGTTAACTCACAAACAGTAAGATGGTCTTAATTCATTGATTGATTACCCATGTCTGCTGTAACCCCCATACTACTTAACTGCTATGTTGAGGGGCAAATAAGGATATCTGATACATATATACACCTATTTAAAATGTTTATATGTGTATAAAATTATACCCACATATATTTTGTTTATATATAAAATTTCCATTTCCTCAATCCTTCATGTCTTTTGTTTTCTTATAAATCTGTTAGGTGTAGCAATCATGTCTTCTCATGTGTTTCTACAATGCCTACATAATGGGGCCCTGATTCTGATTAGGCTTCTAGACACTAACACAGCATAAACATTAGTAATTCATAACTGAATAACCTGTTCGCTGAATAGCATGCTTAGCTTTGATCAGGAGCTATATTTTGATGAGATGCTATCATAGACTCTTGCAAGCCCTCTGAACATGCCACTCCCATTGAAAGAGGAGCAGACGAATAACCAGCTTCAATAGGTATTACAACTTTGGGGTAGGGGGCAAGGAGAATGAAAGATAGCTGGCGGCTATCTCCCTTGTCTAGATCTGTGCAAGGACGGCCCTCACTTTCCTCTGGGAACACTAGGACCCATGTTGCATCCCCCTTTCCTGAGTCATACGGGCTGTGGGAAGAAAGAAATTCTAGGCAGAAGCCAGCCACTGAGGGCCAGAGAAACAATGGCTGGCAGGAGCAGACAGAGAAGCAGTGGCAGCAGGTTCTGTAGAAGGAACTGTTGGATATTGATGATATTATCAGACTGTTTTCAACAGTTTTTGCTCTGGACATTGACTGTTCCTGCCCCTCACCCACAGTCTCTTCATCTCAGCCTTACTGTACCTGCCCTGAGTGCTCCCCTCCTTCCTTCCTTCTCTCCCTCCCTCTTCTCCCCTTCTTAAACCTCCCTCCTTTCCTTTGCTTTTCTGTTTAGCTAATCCTCCCTTACTAATCCTCTACCCAAAGAATTAAAAAGAAAAGAAACCCAAGTCCCACCAACCTTCTCTCCCCAAAATAGTGGCCCTAACATGACATTTGCCAGCCATCACTCTGTTTACTCTACTAGTATGTTGCATCCCTTTCCCCTCCCCTTGGTTTTTCTTGTCTATTTAGATCTTGAGGTTTTTGGGGTAGACACTGTCTATTACTCTGTACAGTGCCTAGTGAAATAATTATTATTAAGTTCTGTAGAAGAGGGCTGACTTAGAGGATCAATATAATTTCCTTCATTTAACCAAAAGTGACTTTATGACCGAGTCAGAGACTCTACAGGGACCAAGTATTTCTGTTCTTGTCTCCCAGACAAATTGGATAAATTGCTAGGAGGTACATCATGGGATGACTTGCATTAATAAAGTTAATGCACCTATGTTTTGCAGCCTTCCAGAATTGTGTACTCTCTTTCCTTGGCTGCTTTTTATGTGCTTCATTTGCTAGCAGCTGACTTGTTGAATCATTTTAAAATTAGATGCATTTACCACACATATTATCTCTGTAAAACTCCTGACTAATATATTTATGGGAGGACACCAAGGATTTGTTTTTGCAAATTAACTTAGACCATTCATTATCCATCTGTGCCAAAAGACAATATCAACATTTGCATACTGCTATGAAATATGTGATATGTACGTTTATTCACTCTGTAAATCCACAGCGGTTCAGCCTTTGCTTTCTTAAGGTAAGATTTCACCCCAAGCTGAAAGAAATCTTTCCTGAACGCCCACGTCAGGCCTTCAAACAATCCCTCAACTTCTCCATGCTCATCGTTAGAAGCAAGCTCCCCTCAGAGCAGGGCACACCAACTCAAAGCATGAGCAGACCCTGTCGGAAAAACAGATCCAAAACCTGCAGACATATTTCCATTGCTACAATGATCAGCACGCCCCACAACTAGAGTTACTAACTTTCTAATTGCAGAAAACTGAACACCTTTGCCCTGCCCCCTGCCCAACCCCTTCCCTGAGGCCCCGTCCCCACTCGCATCATCCTCCCTCCCTCCATCGCTCACTCGCCCCACCCTCACTCACTAGCTCATTTTCACCGGGTTGGTACAGCGGGTTGGGGTGCGGGAGGGGGTGAGGGCTTCAGTTTGAGGTGGGGCCGAGGATGAGGGGTACGGGGTGCAGGAGGGGACTCCAGGCTGGGGGGTTGGGCTGAGGGGTTCAGAATGTGGGAGGGACTCTGGGCTGAGGCAGGGGGTTGGGGAACGGGAGGGGGTGGGGGCTCCAGTAGGGAGTTTGGGTGCAAGAGGGGGTGAGGGCTCTAGTAGGGAGTTTGGGTGCAAGAGGGGGTGAGGAGTGCAGGCTCTGGGCAGCACCTACCTCAGGCAGCTCCTGGAAGCGGCGACCTGTCCCTCTGGCTCCTAGGTGGATGGGCGGCCAGGGAGGCTCTCCGCACTGCCTCTTCCCACAGGCGCTGCCCTGCAGCTCCCATTGGCTGGAGAGACATGTCGCTGCTTCCGGGAGCCACGCAGAGCTGGGCAGGGAAGCCTGTCAGCCCCGCTGCGCCGCAAATGGACTTTTAATGGCCTGGTCAGTGGTGCTAACCGGAGGCACCAGGGTCCCTTTTCAACCGGGTGTTCCAGCTGAAAACCTGGCAACCCTACCTACAACACACCTTTCAACATCCATGGGTCCTACACATACCTATCACAACATGTGGTGTACCTCATCCAGTGCACTACATGCCCCAATAACAACTATGTGGGTGAAACCAGACAATCACTATGCTCTTGAATGAACTCACATAGAAAATGATAAAAGACCAAAACACCCTATTGCCTGTTGGTGAACACTTTTCACAAAGTGATTACTCTATATCTGACTTCTCAGTCCCCATCGTCAAAGGAAACCTTCACAACGCTTTCAAAGGATAAGCCTGGGAGCTTAAAATCATTACTCTGCTAAGCAACAAAAGTCATGGACTGAAAAGAGACACTGAATTTATGGCTTATTACAACAATCTGTGACACACTATCCCCCTCTTTTTGTCCTATGACTGGAGAGGTGTTAACGGGCCACTCTCCCTTGAATGGCCCCTTAAAATGTGTGCTAACTACTTATGCTAAACAACCTGTTCCATCTTGCATTTTGCTGCGACACTGGGAGTTCCTTTTGCAGACCTGAAGAACAATTCTGTGTGGTTCTAAAGCTTGTCTCTCTCACCAACAGAAGCTGGTCCAATAAAAGATATTACCTCACTCACCTCATCTCTCTCGTATGAGGATAAAGACGCTTATCCACATTTTTAAAGCGCTTAGAGATCTTTAGATGAAAAGCACTTCATACATTTTAAGTTATCATTAATATTCTTCTGATCGCTCCTGCTTAGTGTGGTACAGTTTAAGAAAGCACACATTCTATTAGCACGCTATTCTGGGGAACATGGAGATGTTCTCAGCTTTACACAGATATGCCATAATCAGAAGAGAGTGTTGCCCATAAGAAAACCTTGTTCTGAGGCAACATATCCAGGATCTCTCTCTTGCAGCTATTTTGTTCCAGTCTTCACAGAATGTAAAAAGAGAGAAAAATACTCGCTCAGTTTCTCATAGCCTATAGTCACACATTCTGACGTGCTTGGCCATTATTATAATGATGGGTGGGATTTTCTAGGGCATTCAGTGGTGCCTTAACTCAGTTCCTGTTGAAGTCAGTGGGATTGTTATCAATGCTGAACACTTTGAATAATCCCACCCTACGTGTTAAGCAGTTGGTAAGCATTTTGAGAAGTTACTGAGTAGCTGACTTGTGAATTTAAAAAAACACAACTATTTATTTGTCTTAAATATAGGTGAAGTAACAATGCAATTACTTCCATCTAGGAAGAATTCTCTCTTCGGCAGATTTCACGTGAACTCTGAACGCTACTTAACTTCTTTTTAGTCCAGTATGACAAAAAAAATAAATTAAAAGTAACACTGCATGCAATTTTGTATGCAATTATTTTTAAAGATTTTTTGTTTCTCCTATATAGATCTCGATCCTATATTGTTTCCAATTTTCAGAGTTTACCACAATCCTATTATTATCAATATAGTGCCATAGGTCTGCACTTGACTTAATAGGCACAATATAAAATTATGTCCTTGCACTGGGAAGATTGCAATTTAATGAACACAGATAAGTATTTATCCCCCTAGATAACATAGTGAGCGATCACTTATAAATAATCTAGAAGCAGTAGGTAGATAAAATAGTAAAACAATTGTGTAAGGATGTGAATCTGAAAGTGGGTTTAATAGGATGATAAAACAAAGGGTGAGAGGAGGACAGTTCATGGGAGAGAACTGTAAGTTTCTTTTATGCCTTGTGAGCAGGGGTTGGTTTAGGACCATTTGATTTATGCTAGCTTCTCAGGTTTTGTAAACCTGTAATAAATCCATCATGGAGAGGTGCAAGAGTGGTCACAGGGAGCATATGATTGGAGGTTAAGGGTGGAATGCTATCTTGTCCTATAAGGAACTCAGATATGCTCCTGGGTATCTGTGAGAGTGGTTAGCGAGATTGAGTCTAAGTGAATTGCACCAACTGCTAGCCCCAGAAGTGGGGCAGCTAACACAAGTGGTGGCACAGATGTAGATATTTTTCTCTCTATACATTATGGAGGACTTTGAAAACCAATGAGAATTGTGTGTGTAACTCCCCTTTGTGCCTTTGAAAATCTCCCCCTACAACTTGTTTGTTTCTTTGCTTTTTACAAAAATGTTTTGTTGCCTTTAGCTGTTAAATTTGGGAAGTTGCCTTTCTAGCATTTGATAAACAATTAGTATCAAATACAAAAAACATAAACAAACAAACAAACCCTTCCATCCATTAGAAAGTGAAAACTGACCACACACTTTGCAGACTAATATAGCTTCTGGCTAAGATGGCCTGCCAAATCTACATCCACAGGGGACACTGGACTGGAAGATTCTACTTTTTCTTTTTTTTAAGCTTAATTTGCCCATCTAATGACTTTACAGGATTCACCAGAGCTACAGGGGACCCATTTATTCTTCAAGTAGACCAGTAGTTTGTGGAATGACCCAGTTTTTACTAGACACCGGTGACAATTCTGTAGTACCTAATACCTACAGCTGTGTACATGCACAGACTCCTGCTATGAAGCATTAGTAAATCCACAGATCCAAGATGGTCGCTGCACTATTATTTTAATTTAACAGTACTCAGGGTGCCATGTGTAGGAGGGTCGGGAAGCTCTGTGTAACCAAGTACACTATGCTGAGTATCGCTTATCTCAACCGCTCTCATGTTTAGTGAAAGTGCCGTCTCAGTTTTCTACTCCTGGTGCTACGCCAGGAATAACTCTCAATACTTATGCTTAATCTATCTTGGTTTTTGCATGGGGTTGCAGACTACATCAATGGAACTAAATTTGAAATATTACTTTATTTGGGTGTAATGGGTCGTGCTCACCACCGTAGCGCCTCCTTCTGGTTGCTCCAGGAATTAGCTCTGTCCATCAGCAGGGTGCTCACCTCTTGTGGTGTCTCACTCTCCGTCACTGCTTCTCCACCATCTCTGCTGTCTGTAGGGACCTGCGTCACTCCTGGACCACAGTGTCCTCTTCAGGGCACAGCCCTCTGGCTGTGCCTCAACTCCGTTGTCTCCTCCCTTCCCGGGGGAACCAGCAGTCTTTCACCTGGCCTCTCGCTGCAGTGGTGAACTGCAGCCCCTAGTCCAGCCCCTCACTCAGGGGAAAACTGTAGTCCTTTGGCTGGCCACTTCCCTCAGCAGCCAGTCAGGCAAAGGTGGAGGGCCAGGCCTGCCCGCTACTCTGGGCCCCAACCCAGGGACCCTATAGCTGGCAGCTGCTCACTGCCTCTCCTTCCCCTCTCTGCCATTACCTGCTTTCCCTGGGCCACTTCCCTGTAGCCCCAGCACCTACTCGGCCCCTGTATCAAGGCCTCAGTCTGAGAGCCAGCTGGAGCTCCGCTTGCTCCCCTGACCCTGCCCAGCACTGCTCTGTCCCAGGTACTTCTCTCTACAGGCAACCAATCCTTTTCCCTCAGCTCCTCTCTGCCCTGCAGCCCTTCTTATAGGGCTCAGCCTGTCCCTGATTGGCTGCTTCTAAGCCTTTGTCTGGTTGGCTGGGTTCTGCACAGACACTCTAAGGGCTGCTATTAATCCTTTGCCAGCCAGTGAGGGACAGCTGACCCGTCACACTGGGTAATTTCTTCTTTTAGTGGAACTGGTAATTGTGGACAATTGCTATAGATGTTCACAAGTAAGTGATGTGCTCCTGGATTTGTAAATGTGCAATAGGTGTAAGTTCAGCGTAAGTTCATGATGACATGTTTGTTTAGGCAATCCTAGGGGGTTTCAGTAGGTAGTTATCAAAGTCTGCTCTGGAGGCATTAGGATTAAAGTCCACAACAAAAGGAATTCAACTACATTGAAACCTGTAGCAAAAATCTCACTGGAAGTTAGAACAATTAACCCATATGTCAGCTATGATGTCACGAGGAGGCTGTAATTCACATTTGTGATATTAGAGCAATGAAATGTGACATTTTAAAAGGAGAGACATGTACAAAATAGTATTTACTAGATTTGAACCCATGAGACTGCAATATGCAATTGAATTGTAATTATATGTGTGATAATGATTAGCTGAGTTACCTCTCACATCATAATTCCATCAGCTAAGGAGTGCTTCATAACTACCTTAATTTCAAAAAATATAAATATATGGATAAAAATTTATACTGTAACTTCAGCTCTCACAAATAAAAAAGTATAAAACTGGGCAGAGAGAAATTCTGAATATTATTACAATAAATAGTGTCTTCCTTATTAAACTCTTGTGTGACCCACCAGTTACTGAATACAAAACAATACAAGCTTCAGATGAATAAAAAGTTACTTGAGCTGATTTGCTCATGCTGCTTATTATTGTGTTCAGAGAATCCACTATCTCTACTATAATAGCTCAGAGTAAACCTGAGGTTGTGGTATTAGTTATTTATGTACACATTGGGTGAAATCATGGCCCCATTGAAGTAACTATAAATTTTGCCATTGACTTCAGTGGGGCCAGGATTTTACTTGTCTACTGCACAGGTCAATCCAGACCCTATTTAAAGTCAGTGGCATAACTCCCATTGACTTCAATACTGTAGGATCAAGCTACAGTTTTAATTTGTACTTTGTAATAGGCCATAAAGCAAACAAACATTCTACAATTTGTGTTTTGGTTAAGACCAGATTTTACATTTCTATCACAGCAGTCTGAAAGATAATGTAATTAGAATCATAGAAATATAGGATTGGAAAAGACCTTGAGAGATCATCTAGTATCCATCCCACTGTGTGGAGGCTAGACCAGTGGTGGGCCACCTGCGGCCTTTCAGGGTAATCCACATCCCTACAGCCTGCGCCACTTCCCGCAGCTCCCATTGGCTGGGAATGGTGAACCGCAGCCACTGGGAGCTGTGGGTGGCTGTGCCTGTGGACGGTCAATGTAAACAAACTGTATCGCGGCCTGCCAGCGGATTACCCTGATGGTTGCCCACCAGTGGGCTAGACAGTCCCTGACACGTGTTTCTTTAACCTATTCTTAAAATCCTTCAATGAGAGAGATTTTACAACAGTACTTATTTATCCTTATAAATAGTTTTTCCTCAAATCTAACCTAGATCTCCCTTGCTGAAGATTAATTTGCTTACTTATTGTCCTGCCTTCAGTGGACGTGGAGAATAATTGATCACTGCCATCTTTATAACAGCCCATAACATATCTGAAGACTGTTACCAGGTCCCCCGCACAGTTCTGTTTTCTCAAGACTAAACATGCCTTTTTTTAACCTTTCCTCACAGACCATATTATTTAAAAAAACTTTTATAATTTTTGTTGCTCTCCTCTGGATTCTCTCCAATTCGTCCACATCTTTCTAAAAGTGTGGTGCCCAAAAACTGGACACACAACTTCAGCGGAGGCTTCACCAACGCCAAGCACAGCAGAACAATTACTTCCTATGTCTTACACATCTCCTGTTAATACACCCCAGCCTATTTTAAAACTGCATCACATTGTTGGCTCATATTCAATTTGTGATCCAGTATAGCCACTAATTTATTAAATAGCAACCTCTTTTTATATATAAACCCACCTAATAATATACCATGATAATAGGATATTTACCGAAAAGGAAGCATTATAGTACTGTTTTCCAGAGATAAAGGGATGCTATTTTCCCTTAACTGTTATGTATGCCGTTGTGCTGCAGAACATATATATGCATTGTACAATTTTATATATATTTATATACATATATACACATACACACAATATACATAAACATGCATATTTCATATATATACACATATAAAATATACATACATGTTTATATATGTATGTGGCACATATAAATATACATATACAAACATACTATTAAAACAACATCTTGTTTAGTTTAATTTCAGTATCAGTTTAGTGTAATTTGTGCATGAACATTTAATAATTTGGCCCCTAGTTTGCTGAAAGATATATATATATAAAAGATATAAAAGTAAAGAAAAATCTCACAGAAACAGCATACCTGTATTCATTTTGACACTGGAGGTTTTGTTATAAAAGTCTTCAGTTTTCCTGCAGAAAACAAAATGATCTATTAATTTGTCACAACGCAATGGTATGTGGTACAAAATGTCATCAGTGTTTTTGGGGGGTGGGAGAAGAGGAGACACTGGTGAATCAATGTCATAACAAGGATAGCCCTATTTTAACACAGGCTTTAGTTAAACTGGCACCACTTGTGCCTGCCTCTAAAGTTAAAGTTGAGCCAACACTTCCATTATAACCTACCCTATTTTCAAAGATTTAGTATCTCATCTATAAATATTTGCAAATATCATGCCAATGCAATTGACTTTTGGTCTCCAGAGTATCAACTAAAGAGCAGGTCACTTAAAGAAATGTGTAAAATAAAAAATCTGTTTATAGGTTTTATTTGATGCTTTTCCATAGACAGATATACACAAAAAAAGACTAGGAACATTTTTTTAACAGCCAAAAGTTATTAACTCTTTTCCCCAGTATTAATGTGCTAGAAGTGTAGCTTTATTTATAATTTAATATGGATATTTTTACTGACATTGTGATTTTCACCATTGGTTGCTGCAGTACTAACTATTGACTTAGGACCTGTTCCTGCTCCCACGGAAATCAATGGCAAAATTCCCATTGCCTTTAATAGATTCAAGATCAGGCCCTAACACAGGAAGGTTTCCAAATGCACCTGGCTGTTCCTTAAAGGATAATAATATGCATAGAAACAAATTATAAATACATTAATCCAGGAAGCAGGAACAGTTTGATTCTCTTGGGCTTGTGGATTCTTACACTTTATGACATTTAAAAACAAACCACCAAGAGAACAAATACTAACAAATACAAACAAGCAAACAAACAAATATCAAACAAGGAAACAACAACCTTATGCTTAAACAAGCTTATGCTCAAATAAATTGGTTAGTCTCTAAGGTGCCACAAGTACTCCTTTTCTTTTAACAACCAAAGAGGAGAAAGGACATCCTAAATTAAATCCAACACTTTGCCCTTAACTCCTGATGCTGTGCCTTTGTTTATCATGCTGATCTAAGTACAAGCCTGAACTGAATTTCCTCACTACAGACAGTTTGTGTCACAATTGTAATGTTATTTAATGGTTCAGAGAGGCTAGAGTCTCTCTTCTGTCTGGCCCATTCAGAATGCTACACGGGCATAAAGGTGTAATAAAGTGGGTGGAGGCAGAGAGTTGCAGAAAGGCTCCCCAGGGAACACCTCTGATACAAGAGGGTGGCCCAGCCAGCACACTGCTGCTGAAATGGCTCTTCATTTCCCCCTCAGCTTCGTGTATTTGGGGTGCAGGAGGGGACATGTCCAGAACAAACTGCACTCTGGCTATTCTCAGCTACCTTATTACATCTAGAGGCTGCTCTAATTTACACCACTGGGGCCAAGAGTTGGAGTTCAAGAGTGGTTTAAATCATCCTTTCTTCCTCCCTCCCTGTTCCTACAGCAAATACAGGGTTAGGAAAAAAGAAAGTTGGAATTTTTCATATTTAATACAAAACTAATGGTTTGTTACAAGTTTCCCCACTATTTTTACCATATGCTGTCCCTCGACCTCCCACTTTAAAGAACGATGGTGTGTACGATTAGAATGGCGCATTGGTTACAATGTACTACCATATTAAATGAGGCCCCAATCTCAGGTGGGCTTCGAGGTGCTACTGTAATTAATAAAAAATAAATAAAATGACTTAGACTGGGTGGGGCTGAATATCCTGAACTTCCACTGAAGTCAACAGGGATGGAGTGAACAGCACCTCTGAGGCTGAAACCTCTAGCAATTTATTCTCCTGTACTGATGCCCATGCAGAATGTACTTTGTACTACTGTAGAAATTCAATGTTATTTTTAATGATGCCTCATAAGATGATCACACTGATTCCTCACTCAAATAAGACACTTTAACACTGCTAATACTATTTAAAAGCCAATTTCCTTTTGCTATACATTTAGGGAAGGAACAGGCATATGTTACAGAAATGGATCACCCTAGAAGCTAAGGGATAATACTGGGATGACTAATAAAATTTCATGCCATTCTATTTATGCTAAAACTGCTGTATCAGCAAATTAGCATCTGAGAATTCTCAGTAAACCATTTAAAGATTAAAGCAAGTCCAATCTATTTTCTTCAGTGCTGATAAACTGTCTTTGATTGTAACTTTAGGCTTACATAACAGTCACAAATTATTCTTGAAAGCATCCAATTCTTGGAGTGTTTTCATGCTGCTACAGGAGACAGCATTTTAAAGTAGTCATAGAATCACAGAATATTAGGGCTAGAAGAGACCTCATAAGCTCATCTAGTCCAATCCCCTGCTCAATCAGGACCAACACCAACTAAATCATCCCAGCCAGGGCTTTGTCAAGCCTGGCCTTAAAAACCTAGAAGGATGGAGATTCCACCACCTCCCTAGGTAACCCATTCCAGTGCTTCACTACCCTCCTAGTGAAATAGTGTTTCCTAATATCCAACCTAGAACTCCCCCATTGCAACTTGAGACCACTACTACTTCTTCTGTCATCTGCCACCACTGAGAACAGCCTAGATCCATCCTCCTTGGAACCCCCCTTCAGGTAGTTGAAGGCTGCTATCAAATCCCCCCTCACTCTTCTCTTCCGCAGACTAAATAACCCCAGTTCCCCCAGCCTCTCCTCGTAAGTCATGTGCCCCCTAATCATTTTCGTTGCCCCCCGCTGGACTTTCTCCAATTTGTCCACACCCCGTCTACAGTGGGGGGACCAAAACTGGATGCAATACTCCTCAGCAGTGCCGAACAGAGAGGAATAATCACTTCCCTCGATCTGCTGGCAATGCTCCTACTAATACAGCCCAATATGCCACTGGCCTTCTTGGCAACAAGGGCACACTGTTGACTCATATCCAGCTTCTCGTCCACTGTAATCCCCAGGTCCTTTTCTGCAGGACTGCTGCTTAACCACTTGATCCCCAGCCTGTAGCGGTGCATGAGATTCTTCTTCCCTAAGTGCAGGACTCTGCACTTGACCTTGTTGAACCTCATCAGATTTCTTTTGGCCCAATCCTCCAATTTGTCTAGGTCACTCTGGACCCTATCCCTACCCTCCAGCATATCTACCTCTCCCCCCAGTTTAAGATTATCTGCGAACTTGCTGAAGGTGCAATTAATCCCATTATCCAGATCATTAATAAAGATGTTGAACAAAACCGGCCCCAGGACCAACCCCTGGGGCACTCCACTTGATACCAGCTGCCAACTAGACATCGAGCCGTTGATCACTACCCGTTGAGCCCAACAATCTAGCCAGCTTTCTATCCACGTTCTAGTCCATTCATCCAATCCATACTTCTTTAACTTGCTGGCAAGAATACTGTGGGAGACCGTGTCAAAAGCTTTGCTTAAGTCAATATATATCACATCCACCGCTTTCCCCATATCCACAGAGCCACTTTTCTCATCATAGAAGGCAATCAGGTTGGTCAGGCATGACTTGCCCTTGGTGAATACATGTTGACTGTTCCTGATCACCTTCCTCTCCTCTAAGTGCTTCAAAATGGATTCCTTGAGGACCTGCTCCGTGATTTTTCCAGGAACTGAAGTTCCCCGGGTTCTCTTTTCCCTTTATTAAATATGGGCACTATATTTGCTTTTTTCCAATCGTCCGGGACCTCCCCTGATCACCATGAATTTTCAAAGACAATGGCCAATGGCTCTGCAATCACATAAGCCAACTCCCTCAGCACCCTTGGATGCATTAGATCCAGAACCCTTGGACTTGTGCATGTCCAGCTTTTCTAAATAGTCCTTAACCTGTTCTTTCGTTCACCTCCTCCCCATATTGTCTTGCCCAGTTCAGCAGTCTGGGAGCTGACCTTGTCTGTGAAGACCGAGGCAAAAAAAACATTGAGTACTTCAGCTTTTTCCATATCATCTGTCACTGTGTTGCCTCCCCCATTCAGTAAGGGTCCCACATTTTCCTTGACCACCTTCTTCTTGCTAACATACCTGTAGAAATCCGTCTTTTTACCCTTCACATCCCTTGCTAGCTGCAACTCTAATTGTGCTTTGGACTTCCTGATTACATCACTGCATGCTCCAGCAATATTTTTATACTCCTCCCTAGTCATCTGTCCAAGTTTCCACTTCTTGTAAGCTTCCTTTTTGAGTTTAAGCTCACCGAAGTTTTCACTGTTAAGCCAAGCTGGTCACCTGCCATATTTGCTATTCTTTCTGCACATCGGGATGGTTTGTTCCTGAGCCCTCAATATGGCTTCTTCAAAATACAGACAGCTCTCCTGGACTCCTTGCCCCCTCAGATTAGCCTCCCAGGGGATCCTGCCCATCAGTTCTCTAAGAGAGTCTAAGCCTGCTTTTCTGAAATCCAGGGTCCATATTTTGCTACTCTCCTTTCTTCCTTTTGTCTTCCTTCCTTTCTGTTCGCTTGGAACAGAATTAGTGGTGGTTCCATGAAAACAGGCTATAAAATGCAACACTATTCAGACTCAGCAAAGACTCACCAAGTACAGAACTCTTTTTTACACCAAGATGTCAAAATGATTTCCAGCGGGTGGATTTGATCTATATACATAAAGTGTGTTTAGTTCATGCCAAAGTTTCACACACAGTACTTTGCTTTTTCTTGCTAAAATTAAAACAAACGATGTTATCAATGGAAGTTGTTCTCTCTGAACCAAGGAAAGTTTGTATAGGTCTAAGGAGATTACTCTCTACAGCAAGCTGCATACAGTCAGCCAATGGGAGGATACATACAAATCACCAAACACATTTCTGAAAAATCTGATCTCAAGTACACATTTAAAGATTTAGGGGCAAATTTTGGTCTTGAGTGCATGCACGTAAGTCAATACAAGCTGCACACCTATCAAAATTGTGCCCTTGCATTTTAACCAATTGCTGCTGCTAATCTAAAATGATTTTCAAACTCTTGATTGAGTATTAAGGGACATTTAAAACATTACTAATATTAGTAATAGAATTTTAAGGGACATCATGAACTTAAAAGTAACACCTCTATCTGATTTTTTTAATGAACTATTATTTAAAGCAATCTCTAATAAGTCTATAAAACTTAAAGGGATTAGATAAAAGAAAAACAGTGAGTTCCCTTTTGTTTCCTGAGTGTTGTTCTTTCGTGTGTGGTCTGTTTTCTGCAAAATTACTCTGTGTGGGTGTGCCCCGTGGACATGAAGATATCTTGCCATTATTATTCATGATTTTGTCACATCAAGATTAGACTATTGCAGTGTGATCTACATGTGGCTACACCTTAAAACCACATGCAGAATTCTGCTGTTTGCCTATTGAAGAGGGCATCTCCCTGGGAGCATGTGTCGTCGTGCTCTGGGATCTGCACTGGTGACTTCCTGGTTCCCAGGTAGAGTTCAAGGTGTTTGTTTCAGAGTAGCAGCCGTGTTAGTCTGTATTCGCAAAAAGAAAAGGAGTACTTGTGGCACCTTAGAGACTAACAAATTTATTTGAGCATAAGCTTTTGTGAGCTACAGCTCACTTCATCGGATGCATTCAGTGTTTGTTATGACCTATAAAACCCAAAATGGCCTGAGACTGGCCTGTTCTACAGACCACATCTCCCTGTCCCATTCTTGCGATAAGAAGGGGTGCTTGAGCTGGATCCCTCTCATTATAAGAGAGAGGAGACAGCTGTCTCTGTCAGGGCATTGGTACTCCAGAACTTGCTCCCCCACTTGCTACAAAATAGCCCTAATTTTGCACGCTGGAAAAGCCACTGGTTCAATAGGATATTTGGAAAGGGCTGAGGGTATGCTTCCCACAACGATGGAGGGTCAGAAAGGAGTTTCTGTAGGTAGCTGGCTGGCTAGTTCCTGTTGGAATGATTAGTTTAATGCCGCTAGGATTTTATTGCATTATTAATGATGTGTTATGGTGTCTAGAATCTCAGGAAGCAATCTTTTCAATTATTTTAAATCTAAATAAATAAATGAACAAGGCCCACTGAAGTCAATGAAACTACTCGCGTGATTAAGTTAGGCAGGCCCTTCATATCTTTATGAATATGGGCCTAGATGGGTCTAGATGAACAGTAATATAATACTGTCAGCTCAGAACCCGTTGGGTGAAATTAAATAAGTGGATCAGGTTATTAGTAATTGCCAGGGCTGTCAAGTGATTAAAAAAAAACTAATGGCGATGAATCGCGCTGTTCAACAAAAATAGAATACTGTTTATTTAAATATTTTTGGATGTTTTCTACATTTCAAATGTATTGATTTCAATTACAACACAGAATACCAAGTGCACAGTGCTCACTTTATATTAGTATTTTTGATTACTAATATTTGCACTGCAAAAATGATAAACAAAAGAAATAGTATTTTGCAATTCACCTTATATAAGTGCAATCTCTTTATCATTAAAGTGCAACTTACAAATGTAGATTTTTTTTGTTACATAACTGCATTCAAAAACAAACCAAT
Source organism: Chelonia mydas (assembly GCF_015237465.2). NCBI lineage: Eukaryota > Metazoa > Chordata > Testudines > Cheloniidae > Chelonia > Chelonia mydas. Next base: position 81,210,277 of record NC_057852.1, read on the forward strand.
GTAAAACTTCAGAACCTTCAAGTCCATTCAGTCCTACTTCTTGTTCTGCCAAGCACTCAGACAAACACGTTTGTTTACATTTGCAGGAGATGCTGCTGCCCGTTTCTTGTTTACAATGTCATCTGAAAGTGAGAACAGGCATTCACATGGCACTTTTAAGACTATAAGAATGGCCATACTGGGTCAGATCAAAGGTCCATCTAGCTCAGGATCCTGTCTTCTAACAGTGGCCAATGCCAAGTGCCCCAGAAGGAATACACAGAACAGGTAATCATCAGGTGATCCATTCCCTGTTGCTCATTCCCAGGTTCTGGCAAACAGAGGCTAGGGACACCATCCATACCCATCCTGGCGAATAGCTATTGATGGACATGTCCTCCATGAATTTATTTATTTTTTGAACCCTGTTATTTTTCTTGGCCTTCACAACATCCTCTGGCAAAGAGTTCCACAGGCTGACTGTGTGTTGTGTGAAGAAATACTTCCTGTTTGTTTTAAACCTGCTGCCTATTAATTTCATTTGGTGACCCCTACTTCTTGTGTTATGAGAAGGAGTAAATAACACTTCCTTATTTACTTTCTCCACACCAGTCATGATTTTATAGACTTCAGTCATATCCCCCATTAGTCGTCTCTTTTCCAAACTGAAAAGTCCCAGACTTATTAATCTTTCCTCATACAGAAGCCTAATCATTTTTGTTGCTCTTTTCTGAACCTTTTCCCATTCCAATTCCAATTTTGTAGCCGGCATTGCAAAGTATTTACTTGCCAGATATGCTAAAGGTTCGTATGCCTCTTCATGCTTCGGCCACCATTCCAGAGGTGCTGCCGTGCTGATGACACTCATTAAAAAAATAATGCGTTAATTAAATTTGTGACTGAGTCCCTTGGGGGAGAATTGCATGTCTCCTCCTCTGTTTTACCTGCATCCTGCCATACATTTCATGTTATAGCAGTCTTGGATGATGACCCAGCACATGTTGTTTGTTTTAAGAACACTTTCACTGCAGATTTGACAAAACGCAAAGAAGATACCAATGTGAGATTTCTAAAAATAGCTACAGCACTCGACCCAAGTTTAAGAATCTGAAGAGCCAGCTACAATAGTGCCATGGAAAGGCCTGGGTCATAAATATAAAGGGAAGGGTAACCACCTTTTTGTATACAGAATTATAAAATCTCTCCTGGCCAGAGGCAAAACCCTTTCACCTGTAAAGGCTTAAGAAGCTAAGATAACCTCACTGGCACCTGACCAAAATGACCAATGAGGAGACAAGATACTGTCAAAGCTGGGGGGGGGGGGGGGGGGAGGGGGAACAAAGGGTCTGTCTGTCTGTGTGATGTTTTTGCCGGGACCAGGTCAGGAATACTCTTTAGAAATTCTGTTAGGTTAGTAAGTAATCTAGCTAGAAATGCAATAGATTTCCTTGTGTTAAATGGCTGGTAAAATAGGTTGTGCTGAATGGAATGTATATTCTTGTTTTTGTGTCTTTTTGTAACTTAAGGTTTTGCCTAGAGGGATTCTCTACGTTTTGAATCTGATTACCCTGTAAGGTATTTACCATCCTGATTTTACAGAGGTGATTCTTTTACTTTTTCTTTAATTAAAATTCTTCTTTTAAGATCCTGATCGCTTTTTCATTGTTCTTAAGATCCAAGGGTTTGGGTCTGTGTTCACCTATGCAAATTGGTGAGGATTTTTATCAAGCCTTCCCCAGGAAAGGGGGTGTAGGGCTTGGGGGGAAGACATCTCCAAGTGGGTTCTTTCCCTGTTCTTTGTTTAACACGCTTGGTGATGGCAGCATAGGGTTCAAGGACAAGGCAAAGTTTGTACTTTGAGGAAGTTTTTAACCTAAGCTGGTAAGAAGAAGCTTAGGGGGTCTTTCATGCAGGTCCCCATCTCTGTACCCTAGAGTTCAGAGTGGGGAAGGAAACTTGACAGCCTGTTCTCACTTTCAGTGACATTGTAAACAAAAAGCGGGCAGCATTATCTCCTGCAAATGTAAAGAAACTTGTTTGTCTGAGCAACTGACTGAACAAGAAGTAGGACTGAGTGGACTTGTAGGCTCTAAAGTTTTACACTGGTTTGTTTTTGAGTGCAGTTATGTAACCAAAAAAAAATCTATATTTGCAAGCTGCAGTTTCATGATAAAGAGATTACACTACAGTACTTGTATGAGGTGAATCGCAAAATACAATTTCTTTTATCATTTTTAGAGTGCAAATATTTGTAATAAAAATAATAATATAAAGTGAGCACTGAATACTTTGTATTCTGTATTGTAATTGAAATCAATATATTTGAAAATGTAGAAAAACATAATCCAAAAATATTTAATAAATTTCAATCGGTAGTCTATTGTTTAACAGTGCAATTAAAACTGTGATTAATCATGATTAATTTTTTAAATCACAATTAATTTGAGTTAATCACATGAGTTAACTGCGATTAATCGACAGCCCTAGTAATTGTCATTTATCGCTACTACTTAACACACTTTTTTTCTTTTGGGATGAAAAGGGTAGATCAGACAAAATATTCAGTACTACTACATACAACAAACAAAAACCCTGTCCCCATTAGTGTATCATTTGATGGATCAATTACCTGCAAAAATGTGTTCTTGGTTTTAAGAACCCAAGTGAATTGTTTGAACATGACTGACTGAATCAAATATTTTCTCATAAGCATTCAGCAGTATTTCCACAAGATGGATGGATGCCACCCAGAAATGTAAGGGTCTGACGCTTTATTCATGAGTTCAAATAAATCTCTCTGATTTATCCCCTACCCTTCTCCCAGAAGTACAAAAATTAGCAAACAGAAAATATGATTTTATGGCAGACAATTTATTTTCATCAAGTGAATTCCAGAATGCACCCCTTTATAGTCATCATCACTATAATGGATTCTTTACCTCCCCCGATTTCACCAAAAAACATCTTTGGTAAATGAAGCGATGGCCACTTACTACTGGTTGCAGATGGCGAAGCAGCAGGATACATACATCTGTGTGATCTGGCAAGCAAGTGATTGATTTTGTTTTTGTTAGGTAGTCAGCAACATCCAGATGTTTGAGGGGTGGGTGGGGAGGGAACGGGCTTTCCAGATTTGTGAGAGGAAGGGGGAGTCATATCTGCACTAATCTTGTTTGACAGATTCACCGCTTGAGCTCCTACCAAGGACTGCAGCCTGGTGGATAAAGTATCTGCAAAACTGACGGGAGAGTTTTTAATCTCTGAATTTACACCAGGGATGGGATAGTCAAAATCAGTTCAAATACTGTGGAAGCTGTTCTACTGCACTTTCTCTAAACTCACTTGAGTCACTACCAGGTGCTCAGAACCCTTTTTGCAAATGAGGAGGGAATTATTTTTGTGGGGATTAAAGAGTCAGGTAATACTCCTGGCCTTTTCTCTTCAACAGCTGTATTATTGTTTGCAACTTTATATATTTAATGGAGGAGAAAGAAAATGTGGGCACTCTCTAAAATCACTGGTTTTTAATCAGAGACACAAGGTAAATAAGATAATCTCTTTTATTGGACCAACTTTTGTTGGTGAGAGAGACAAGCTTTCAAGCTTACACAGAGCTCCTCTTCAGGTTTGGGAAATTATGGAAGAAGAGCTCTTTGTAGGTCGAAAGCTTGTCTTTCTCTCCAACAGAAATTGGTCCAATAAAAGATATTACCTCACCCACCTTGTCTCTCTAATTATTCTGGGACCAACAGGGTTACAATACCACAGCATGCAACAATGTTTTTAATCAGGTAGCTGCACCACACTAAAACCAGTTATTTTGTTCGACTGTGTAGCAGTGATGGACTTAACACTAGCAATAGCATCAGAACGTATAAATAGTGCCAACTGGTGCTTCCATTTCAGGTTTGCTGGTCATGCGGAGTCAAAACTCATAGGAATGGGTGATGCCTGTTAATTTTCTTTTCTTCTTTTAGGCTTTTCCATGATCCTCAAAAGATTTGTTTGAGACCCGTAGCTAACGGAAGAGGGATGGGGGAGATGAGACTGCAGCGACAGGTGGCACCGAAAGTAGCATGACAAATTGCAAATGATAAGACCATGTCAGTGGCAACTCATATGTGAAGCTGTGAAGACAAGAAATCCCTGCCCTGCTGTGCCCCAGTGCTCAGAAAATAGAGTGTACAAAGCTATGGTTTATATGAAAATACATTTGATAGTGAGCTCACAGGCATACCACAGTCATCCAAACCATGGCAAGAAAAATCATCTCTATGGATTTTGTTTATGTATGTGCATAAGTTAACAAAAAATACTGAAAATGATAAAAATATGAATAAGTCATAAGAAAAGGTACAAAGAGGTTTTGTTTCTTCCCTTGGATTTAATATACAGTGTAGTCAGACTGCAGTGGTGGGACAGTGAGAGTGCATGTATTAGGCCCCAATTCAGTAAAGCATTTAAGCACATGCTGAAGTAGACCCATGGGCTTACTTAGGTGCTTAAAGTTCAACATCTGCTTCATTGCTTTACTGGCCCCTGGCCATATTGCCCAGTCCTGCGAAGAACTGAGCGCTTGAACTCCCATTAAAGTCATTTTGGCTAAGTGGAGCCAAGTAGCCAAAGCAGCACAAGAAAATGGTCTAACAGGTTTCTGTTATTTTAGCTTTCAAATTCTTGACTGTGGGGCCAGTCCTCACAGATGTCAATTTTTGCACAGCTTCATATGTGATTTTTATGCAAAGTATTTTCAAATATGCTAATAATGTAATTAAATAATTGAACCACCAGCAAATAATTTGTATATGACCATAAACTTAAGTTTAAAGTCAATAAACTCTGTTCCAGGAAGTGGTAGAAGAAGCAGCAGCATTAAATTGGCAACTGTGGCAGGTGCATGGGTGTGGAAAGGTGTATGGTGAGTAGGTGGGTCCTGAGTGGGGAAAGTTGGGGAAGCTGGGTTTGTGGGGCTAACTAGGAAACATTGTGGGGCGGAGTTGATGTAGCTGGGAGGTAATAAAGGGAAATAGTGTTTGTGCAGATGCTTGGAGGTAAAATAGGAGCAAGCTCAGTGGCTGGGGTTAAAAGTTGGGGTGAGGGGAAGCCGGGTTTTGTGGGTATGTCCAGGAGGTACAGGATGGTGGTGGCGGAGGGTATCAGTGGTTGTGGAGGGTGTCAGAGTGTAGGTGGATAGCTTGGTAGAGAAGCTTGAGACAGCTAGGTTTCTGGGGAGTATCCATGGGAACGATGGGAGTAGGGGAAGGGATTTCTGGGATCTGAGTGGGAAAGGAGGGGTAACTTAGGGGGAGCTGGGTGGATGGCTTCAGGAAGATGGAGGGGGGGAATCTAAAATATATTTGTATTGTTTTTACTAAATTACAAAGACAAATAAGGATAAAAACCTGAGATGGCCTAGTTGTTAAAGACAATACTACCAATAATGACCTGTTTTTTCCCATGACACTATTAAAATGCAAGACTTGAATAGCATGTATATGTTATTTTTTCCCTTTCCCCTGTGGCTGTGTGCGTGCACGCACACATACACACACCTCACAGCAAAATGACCGACCAAGGATTATTATTTTATCAACTACAATTGGTTAATAACATAGTAATCATATCCTGACTGGTTCAGAACTTAGATTGGTTAATAATTAAATCACACAATGTGTTAATATCATGTGCTGCAAAGAGCCCCGGGAGACACATTAAAGAGCCACTTGTGGCTTGGGAGCCTCAGTCTGAGTATCACTGCTCTAAAGAGTTGTAGATGGAGGTTTTTCATCCAATAGCATCAGTTTAATGTGCTCTACTTCCTGGAGGAAAGACAGCTCGTCATTCTGTAGATACACTAACAGGGACAATGAAAGTGGTTTCTGAAATGTGAAAACGTCTTTGTGAAGAAGGAAGCCTCCCCTTCCTTACATATATTCCGTCACTGCAGTAGGTGGAATGAGTATGTCTAAACTACAATTTCTAGCTGTATGCAGAAGTTAGTGGTTGGCAAAACACACAAAGTGTCCCTCTAAGGAAGAGAAACAGAAAGCAGAAAAGCAGAGCTAAGCAGTAGTACATTCTGGAAAAGGAATCTAATAAAGTCTCATCCCTTTCTTCCTCCCCTAGTCATACGATCTTTAGGGGAAGAAGTACTGTAAGGTTAGATTTCCTCCTCCCATCAGCAAGACCAATAAGACCCAACTCACTCTGTCCCCCACCCAGCAGAGTAGATCTTCTGGAGGAGCAAGTTGATCACTATCTGAATCTAGGGCAGCAGGTATGGGAAGCAGGGTGGGTTTGGTCCATGTTGGTGGATTAGCTACTCACATTTCAGGAATCATTTCATTCAGCTCTCTCAGTAAGCTATATGTAGCCCCAACCAGAGATTCCACCCAGGACACCCCTCACCCCAACAATCTTCTTGCTGGCACCCTTACACCTCCTCCTTTTTGTGATTCCTCCCTAAACCAAGGACCAGGAGGTGGAGCTAAAACATGACTATCCAAGTCTGATGAGTGTGAAAGGGAATTAGGAATTCAGGGCCAGATCCTCAGCCCCTGCTCCAATTGCTTAGTGCTGCTCAAAGCAGCTGGAAAGCTATATTAACCAGCTATTCCAATGTTTAGGAATCCCTGGCAGTCAGAGTTGGCATAGCTGACTCTTACATCACCCTCACCCAACCCCTGATGAAGTGGATGTGTTATGGGCTAACTGGGATAAAGTCCCCCCTTAGGGCCATAGCCAACTAACCCTCGGGACTAGCGAGCCAAGGATCCAGCTAGCAGAGCTGATCTCAGGGTTGGGGTCCTCCTTTGTACCCCATCTCCAGCTGAGCCCACTTTTGGGGCACAATGAGAATCTGGGCCTCAATCTCTGTAATGAATGGCCTAGTGCTGTTGGAGTCACAAAGTACAGCAGACAGGAGATATAGGGTGACATTCTGATAACTGTGATATGGGACTCCTAGACAAGCAGGACCATATTTTACCACATAATCACATAGGTGTTAGGCAGTCACAGTGTAGGGGCTTCTCATAATGAACACATTTACTGTTGAAAGTCACTCTTTTTCCCTTGACTACTTAATATGGTACCTTCTATGGGGGCATTCTTTACTTTGAGATTCAGTGAAAATGAATTGACTGTCCTTTTGGTATTACCCTGAATTGAGTTTTTAAAGGTCTTCTAGGTAAATTGGCTTATTTCAATTACAGTATACAGTACCACTTGCTAAAAAACCAACAACCACAAATGCCTCAAGCCATTGCATGGTGCTGATGACCTCAGAGTTTTGTCTTCTCTCCTCCTTCACTTTATTTTCATTTCAAAGAACAGTTTATCAAGGAATTTGACTAGCTGTGCACTGAAAAAACAACAAGTTGATCTTGACCTTTGTACTTAAATTCAAAATCTGCAGTTACTGTCTCACTTATTATTTCCCCCCTCCCTCAAGATGTATCTCAAACACTTTAAGTAACATGGGGAATTTCAGGATGTATTTCTGAAAATAAACCATATGCAAGCATGAGGGAGAAAATTTCAAGACAGCTATACAAACCGACAGGGTTATGTGCAATTTACTGACTATTTTTACAGATGCAGAAGGAAACAGAATGACATGAATAAAATATTTTTTACATTCAGAGTCTGCCTACAGCTTTCCCAGTAAAGGAAATTTTATTTAGAAATTCAGTCAGGAGTTTATGGTGTTAGTGCTTTTCATTATTTTTTATTGTTTGAAAAATAAATAAAAGAAACAAAAAAGATTTTTGAATAAAAGCAATCTCCTTATGTTATTGGCCTGAAATATTGTTCTATATTTCCTTGCCCTTTTCTATTTTGTCATGCTCCCACTATGTTTTTAATTACACAAAATCATACACAGTATTTTTAGAGGCCTGGGAATGTATGTGGTTTAACAGGAACTCACTGTTGGTCAATGGAATTCACTCTGCAGGGCAGGAAATCAGCTATAAGTCTGGATGTGTAGGAAGGTCGGGATGTTTAAAGGGCCTTAAATGTAGGTACCTAGTTCTTTTACAAATGAATAGAATAATATTTAGCTTTTAATACAGGCAGAGGGAAGGATCAGCATTGTCACTGACATGAAACAACCAATCTTTTTGAGCCCTCTTCTGGAATGCCAAAGAAATTATCACAGGGAGGTGATTGCTCTTCTTCAAAGGTTTAATTAATTAAATATACTAAACATCTAGGGCCTCCTCAGCTGGTGTAAATCAGCACAGCTCTGTTGACTTCAATGGCACTATGCCAATTTATACCAGCAGAGAATCTGGCCCATAATTTAATGTAATTTCACTAATTTAATAAAAACTATGAGAAACAAAACAGTCCAGCATATTTAGGTGGCATGGGTCCACAAGCTCCTGGGTCCAAGATATTTCTCAATGTCCCTCAAGAACATAGGCTTAGTATCAGAATAAATCCACCATGACAATACAAAAGAATCTTCAAGAGTGTTGTATTGTATCAATGTGAGCATCCACCCATGTTAATGCATAAGGAAACACTTCACAAAAAGAGTAGGGGCTGAAAGTGCTTTGTATGTTGGAGAACTATGTTTAAAATTAACAGGTAAAATTTACAAAGGAATTTCAGTGACTTAGGAGTCTAAACCCCACTGATTTTCGTTACTTTTTGAAAATGGGAGTCAGGTGCTTTTGAAAATTTCACCTATCATGTTTATTCCCCAAAGTCTAAATAAAAGAAAGACATCATACAACCAATTCTTGGGCAAAAATGAATGTAGCTACACCAGGGTTTAAAACTCACTACACAGAGGATAATAAAACTGGTTCATTAGCTCATAGTAATGAGCACAAACAGTAGGAACATAACAGCTGCTTATTTGCATCAGTTGTATACTGGTATTTTGCAAACTATCGGTCATTTCCAGTTCTCATGTATTATCAATAGGCAGCATTAGCAGTTTCAACATTTATGCATCTCAGTGTACTTTGGATTTGGGCTCCCTCCTGCAGAGTATGGAACTGATAAGATATGTGAAAATAAAACATCCATAAATAGACATTTCTAATTATAACTCCTCCTCTCTATAGACATCTTTTTGTCTCTCTATTCACACTACTTCTGTGAGGACTAATGAGAGTGATGTGCTTTCACCAAGACGTCATTATAGGTATTACTTGCTCTGTCCTCTTTGCCTTTCCTTTACAAAATACACATGTCCCTAAGTCACTTTGGGTAGCACTAGCTCCATTCTATAGCGTTAGACCAATATGTGTAGGGTCAGGCAAGACTGGACAATGAAAACTCAACTGGCATACCATGGTCACTAAAAAGGTGACAGGTTTTTACTAACTGGTCCATAAAAACAAAAATTATGTATGTAAGATTGTTATTGTATTCCACAACGGTCAAATGTGTACAGTTAATTTATTCTAAATTTAGCACAAATCAGCTAAGATTGACTTAGTAGACATTCATTAGAATATTTGTATATTCTCTGCCTCCCACCCTTTGATCTTTCTCTTTCTTTCTTTCTATAGTCTAATATCCATTAGCAAACTAATTAGCTATATGGAATTGTGCTTTAATACAAACAAATAAGATCTATCAGGGGTTCTTTTCAGAACAATAAATCCTGAGCATTTAAGTTAATGCTTAGCCCATGATACCAGAATGAATCAGAATGTGTACTCGGATGTCTAAATGTAACCCAGATATGACATCTTCTGTCTTCCTTTTGTCAAGCTCAATTAAAAACACTAAAAACATTTTAAAATATTTATTTGTACTGTACTGTCATCAGTAGCTCTTAGCTTGTGCTGTGCCAACTTTAGAGAATCATAAGTGGCATTTATCACAAGTATAGTACCACTCAAGTTACTTGAATTTAGGTAAAGTGTTGACAGAAAGAAGATGGAGAGTTTAGCAACTGTAACATAATGCTCTCCTGTCAAGACATGGCTGAACCGCTGATACACAATACACCAAAACAAACTTATGTTTCATGTAATATTAGTTTTGCAACTTTTTCGAAAAGTGTTTACTACATCTTCTGGAAATTCTCAGCAATGCTATGTAACCTCCAATTTTCACTTTAATACTAATGGGCTATTTGACCCCATTTGCTCTTTTGTTCCACATAAGGCAACTAAAAATGACCAGGCTTCTACTGTTTACACAACTGGTATGCACTCTGCTGTCTACTGGTTTCATACCTAATATAGTCCTACATGCCTCACCCCTATTTAAAGCAAAAGAGCTACTATTCTTCCCCAGTATAAATAGCCAAAGAAAACATGATTCAGAAAATTATACTTGGCACAGTGGTTAAACTCACATGATTAAAAACAGTTACTACTAACTACTTATACTTGCTGCGTGAACCTCAAAACTTTTTGAGCTTTGGTTTTAAGTCTGAATGCTTTTAAGGTCTCCCTTTCTCCTATTCTTCAGTCTGCTCATCTCCTACTTTTTAATCTCCAACTGTCTCCTTTAGGTTCTTTCCTATTTAACATCTTCTTTAATGATCTGGAATAAGAGGTAAATGCCATGCAGATGACATTAAACTGAATAGTGTTTTTAACACCAGTGAGGACAGAGAAGTAATAAAGAGAGACCTGCCAAGACTAGAAATCTGGGGAATAAACAACAAAGTGCAGTGCATCTTACAAAAATGCAAGGTAATCACCTGAAGAGAACAATCCAAAACTCAGATACTGAATGAGAACGAGGCACCTGGAAAGCAGCAATTCTGAAAGAGAGCAAGGGATGACAGAGAACTGAGAAATAGATATGAAACTTCAAAAGCAATGTTGCAGCAAAAATATTTGGGACTGCATATAAACGTCATGGAGCAGGAGGGTGATGGCCTCTTTCTATGCAGCTCTGTTTTCAACCTGCACCACTTCAGAGCAGGGACTGTCTCTTACTATGTGTACACAAGAAATTGGGCCTCAATCTTGGTTGAGGCTTCTAAGCACTCCTGTAATAAATGACAATAAGAGGTAGATGCACGCTGTGCCTCAATAGGCCACTGGTGTGCTGAGACCACTGCCTATCCTGCTCACCAATATCATCTCATGGTCTCTTTGTATTCCCTCATTGGTCTGTCTCTATCTGTTGTCTTTTGTCTTATAGAAGGGGACGGTCTTTTGTTCTGTGTTGTACAGCACCCAGCACAAGGGTCCTGGTCCATGATTAGGGCTCCTGTGCATTACAATGATAACAACAGTACTAAATAAATACTCTAAGAAACAATGGAACTCTGGAAATTTCAAAAAAGAATAGGCAACCCCACAGAGATTGCTCAGACAAATAAGATTTGTTTCAATCAATGTATAAAGACTGGTTGGGAAAAGGAGAAAGGGTTAGATAAAGGATAAAAGGAAAACTATAAGATATGGGACAGAATGAGGGAAACGACATCATAGTCAAATGTGTGAGAGAGAGATGATAAATTTCCACTGAGGAGCTCATTACAGCCTTAATGGTATCTGCTAGCCCTTTCAGCCATAAAATAAGTAAGAAATCTATCAGCTGCTAAGAGAAGGGAGCAAAAGATCACAGGAAATGTATTCACCTTGCAGGGTTTTAAAAAATATTATGATGTCAGCTTTTACAGTCCAAAAATTCACGTTCACATGTTTTTAGAGATCCATCTTTTTTTTATTTTTATTTTCCTGGTGTATTCCTTTTCAAATTCTATTTTTATTGAATTTCGTAAGATAAGTTGTTCATTCTTAAGACTTATTTTAATGTAGATTTTTAATGCTGGATTATAAAGAATCTTAGTAAGGCACAGAATATGTACTGTTTAATCACTGCATATGAAATCAGAGCATAAAGTCAGATCCATTGCCATCCTTTTAATTATCTAAATCCCCCAACACTCTTTCAGTTCTGAAAGTGTTCCATCAGTAGGGTTGCCAACTTTGTAATATACAAAAACTGGACACTCCAGCAGGAGTGCTGGAACTTCCTCTGCCCCACCCCTTCCCCCAGACTACACCACTGCCCTGCCTCTTCCCCCAAGGCCCCACCACTGCCCCACCACTTCCTCCTGAGGCCCCATCCCCATTCACTACTCTTTATCCCTCCCCCATCACTCCCTGCTCTTCTCCTCTCCCCCCTCCTTGCGAGAGTCGGGAGGGACTCACTTGCAGAGCCGGGGCTGGGAGCTGCAGCCACCCAATGCAGGTCGGAGGCAGCCCCGGCTGAGTAGGGCTGACACGGGTGATGATTCGGTGCCTTCCCGTCTCCCCCACCGGCAATAACCAGCCTTTGGGTGTCCATTCAGTAGATTGGATACCGTCAAGTCCCTTTTCAACCAGACTTTCCAGTCGAAAACCAGACACCTGGCCACCCTATAATCAGCAGCAAGCACCAGGTTCAACTATGCCTTTCTTTTAAGATTTCCAGTGACATTTTGTTATGGAGAACAGGAAAAACTATGAACTTGTGCCTTCCTGGGAAGCATCAAGAATATGCAGCTTCTAGAGACGGGACATCAAAATAGACAAACTACTTAGTTAGGCAGGTATGGTGACTCCTGGGTTGGAATGATAGTCTTTTTTTAAATGTACAGATACGCTAATCAACATGTTCCAAAGACTACAATCAGGTCTCGCCAAAAGGTTTGAACAGCCTAATCATTTTTTCTAGTCTTTTTCTGGTTCAGTAGCCATGTCATCCTTCATGATCAATTTTGACAATGTGGTCTTGGGAAAATCATGTTAGACCATTTTCAAATAGTAAATCTAACAAATGTTACTCAGATTGCGCAAGATGTTAAGCTGTTTTGAAAATATATAGAATTGAGCCTCATCCACATCTCCATTAAATGAAGAGAAAAGAACTGAAAAGGCAAAGAAAATACTGTGTGCAGGGTAGGAAAAAAGTACACTTCAGTTTTTGATCTTTGTTATTTTGGATGCTAGGAAGACAGCAACTTTCAGGAGTGCACTACTAGAGTCCCTGGCTAAATGGTCATGATGTCAGAATGCTGCTATATGTCTGTCCTGCCAGGCATTGTTAGAAATACTGGGACATCATTTCAAGTCCCTTCTATCCTGATTTCATAGCAAAAGCCTATAGCAGCATGAAAGAAAGGGAACTCTTGACAGAGAATAACAAAAATAAAGGCTTTTGTGTCAAATGTTTCTTAAATTATGTTTATTTTTTATTTTCGCTGTTTATCTAAAGAAGAGCTCCTCTCTCCAACTGTCTCCAATATAGATCAGTCTCTGTTATCCATGTAACTGCTCAGGATCTCCCACACTTTGATCTTACACTTTCTATTCAAAAGTAATTTCTTACTATAGCATGTAAATGAATTCGAGTCAGCATGATAATTATTACATTTATTCTTACCGATCAGAGGAATTTACTCTCTCTCTTGTTTCTGATTTCTCCACCTGTGAGAAGCCATAATATATTTCTACTGCTGGGGATAAATGTTTTATCATCTGGTCATCTTATTTCATTCTCTCTCGCCATCTTTTATATAAAAATACTTGAATACTTTGTTCATTCATCTGACTTGCTGATTATTGCATTTTGGGGGATAAATTGGCATGCGTGCCTCACTGAGTTAAAATTCTAGAATGCATAACATCAGTCTTTTCTTTGTTAACAGCTCTTAATGTTCTTAAAAGGTGGAGAGAGAAACTGTTTACTGCATCGGCTCAGCATTCCAGACAGCCAAGGTCAGAAACAAAGTTCATCCTTTACTCTGTCAATACATTATCTCCTTCCCTGATTCTGAATGTGTACCAACAATAAGTTGAATAGTAAATTACACCGAGCAGTCATATATTTATAACCACAGGACCATTTCAGTGGAATTCCTCTAGTCCAGATCTAGGAGCACTGTTAACGTGCACCTATCTTTCACATTTTGTAATATATAAGCTGATTGTTCTTGTCTTTAAGGACTACACGGAGCTTGAATCAGGAATTTTTCAACTTGAGCCATCTTTGGCTGAAGGTTAATTGGTTTTTGGAGACCCTGATAGTTTAGTCACTAGAATAACAACATATTTTAGCACCCGCTCTGGGTACTTCTGAGATGAAAAAGATAGCGTATATTTAGTCTTTGCTATCCTCCCAACTCCCACTCCCAGGCTTCCTGCAGCCCTATTGCCAGTTGCAGTTTCCCTTTTCCTCTTCCACTACTCTTCAGTCTTGGTCTTTCCCATATCCTCAGGCTCCTTGTCCCAATCTACTCCCCCACTTCAGGTTCAGCTCTTGGTTCCTCTGCATTCAAATCAGGTAGCTTCCTCCTCCATGCTGCCTGGGTGCCAGCACAAAGTGCACTGAAAAACAGGGGAAACAGGCTGCCAGTTTTTCAGTTCTGGCTCTGGCCTCAGCACAGCCAACAGCAGCAACTGCAGGGAAAGTCTAGATGAGTCCCCTGAAGCCCTGGGCTTGAGCATGCTCAGCATGGATGGAATGTTCAGAGATTTTTAGACGCTAAACTCTAGCAAATCTCCAGTGAGCACGTGCAAACTGTGATTTTTCAGATGCTCACAACTTGGCCAAAATGTTGGAAGATTTTCACAGGGACAGCAAAAAACACATCCCTGATACAAAGGCTGTGCCCCTGCCAAATTTCAAGCACCAGCTCCAAATTGTGTCTGTGAGCAGGGCACTAGAGCTTCTCAAAGAAAAAGTCACCAGAATCTTTTAACATGGACAAAAAAGCATATTTTTTCTTTACCTTTATTCTTGGAAATGGCAGAGATTTTCCAAAAATATTCAGCATGAGGCAGAGACATGGAAAATTTCAGTCGAAACTGTTAACATTTGTCAAAATTATAAGCAACTGAAAACAGAGTTTTACAATGGGAAATCCTGGGAAGCTTCAATAATAGATGGTGTTGACAGCCCCACCTTTAATAAATGAAATAATGTCTGTGTTTTAATTGGTTATGTAATAAAATGTCTTACTAAATTTTAAAACCTTTATAAAAGCATTGTCTCTGTTTATAAAGTGGCACTTTATTATGGTGCTTGCTTGTTTTGAGTTCAGAATGATACCTATAAAATCACCAAAGCCATGATCTAAAGTGCCCTGAAGTCACTGGGAGAATTCCATTGACTTTAATGGATTTTGAATCAGCCCCAAATTAAATGAAATTTCAAGGATGTCAAATTTGTCTAAATGTACTTCCAATTCTTTTCTTCTTCTAATATACACATAAGTGCCATTTAAGGCCTTACTGTTTTGAATATAAGTGTCATTGAACTAATTCATGTGGTGCTCAAGCATTAGTTGGAATCTGTTGTAAGAAAATGCGAAGACCAGTTGCATCTATATTTTCAACACAAGCTGCTCACCCATATCAAGTGCAAGGTGCATCATGAAAGAGGGGGTAACATAAGGGAATATTACAAAATGTTTTTGTTTATTGGTTAGCCCCCAGCTGATATCAAACACAGAGGGCATATTTTTAATAATTAATCTGGTCAAGATGTTTTTATGAGATTTTTACAACATGTAGTTTTATTTTTAATTTGGCTGCAGTAAGTGTCATCCCCATAGCAGATGTTCTCAGTTCGCACATACCTCATTATAATTTTATAACTACACTACTGTGCATTGTAATGTGTCATTTAAAATCCACTGGTACTTGCACATTAAATTCCACTATGTTTTAGAGCACATCTCTATTTTCAGCTGTATACAGCTGAGAGATATGCAGAAGAGAAAGGAAACCAAACAGAATCTTGATACTGTAACCATGAAGATATTGTTAAGACACATTTAAACCTATGTTCACCGATAGGAATTAAAACTAAACTGAGATAAATGCTTTTTGAGATAGAAGTGCTATAACATAGCAAAATGACATACTATTTGGAAAATACTGTATCTGATTACACTGATTTGTAATATGGCCCCACAGTTCTCCCATTTTATGAAACTAGGCTCTGATGCTGCAAAGATTTATGCACATGATTAACTTTATACATATGAGCACTTCCACTAAAAACAAGCTTTTTGTTTAAATCTTTGCAGGATCCAGTACCAAGATTCCACCCAGCAAGTGTTTATTATGACCTTTCAGGCAGCAGAATTAAAGAAGAGTATCAATCACAGGATGTATCCAAGCATATAGCTAGGCTCCATGCCATTTCTTCCAGTCTGCTTTGACTGGGCTCATTCTACCCCTTTATTCTGCAGTCATTATGTGGTATATCCCTGGTCCTTGATGTAACACAAGGCTTGGGAAGTGCCATAGCAGTAAGGGACAAGTTTATCTATCCCCTGTACAAGGGATTGGTGAAGGGCTGAGGAAGAAAAACGTCAGCTGTTTTCCCATGAAAGTTCTCAGCTCATAATTTAACAGTAGCAGTGCTCAAAGATCTTTGCTTTCCCGATTCTCTAAAAATAAGCTAGAAACATTTACTTTGGCAATATATAAATTAATGCATTTCTGTAGTTTTGCCATGACAGTAATTTATGGTGAGAGTCCTACACAAAATATAAATTACACTTGAAAAACTGGGACCATTCAAACCTCTTGTAGACAACCAGTGCAACAATATTCTTTTTGCTTTTAACTAATCCAAACATTCTCCCTTTAGGTTATAACATACTTATTTCATCCAGTTATGATGAAATAGAAAAGTGACCCAATGAATACATGGATGAAGTTTACTGTCTATGATTCTATTCTGTTTAAAAACCTCTAAAATAGATCAATTTAGTGTACTAATCGTTTAATCTGTTCATCTCTTCGGATTGACATTCTTTTGAGAGGACTTTATTTGAGATTTGCAGGATATATTTATTGGGTCAGTTTTCTACTATGTGTAACTGGGGGAACTGGAAGTTTATTGTTTTAACCGATTTCTTTCTTTATCAATACAGAACTACGTATAATGCTCTGTTTAAAAAGTTTCAGTGTATGTTTGCAAGTATTTTGGTTTGGTAAAATAAAAATATATTCCGTCTGTTTCTTTAAGCAATTTTGTTTCAGATGGCTCTATCATGTGAGCACAAATTATACTCCTGCAATCTGAAAATTCTGACTGCGGTGGTAGAAAAGGATTCCAATGGGATAAGAAATCAGGTAAGTAAAAGATAATTTGATGCATTCAAACTGTACAACAGATGCAATTTTGAATTGAGATATGAGAAAGCATTACTCAACAAAACAATACAGTGGGATAGCAAAAGGATTTTAAAACACCTATACCAGTTCACTCTCATTAGATTTAGCTTTAGAGATGACTAGGATGTTAGATGGGGTGGGATCTGAGTTACTACAGACAATTCTTTCCTGGGTATCTGGCTGATGAATCTTACCCATATGCTCAGGGTTTAACTGACTGCCATATTTGGGGTTGGGAAGGAATTTTCCTCCAGGGCAGATTGGAAGAGGCCCTGGAGGTTTTTCGCCTTCCTCTGTAGCATGGGGCACGGGTCACTTGCTGGAGGATTCTCTGCTCCTTGAAGTCTTTAAACCAAGAACTGAGGACTTCAATAGCTCAGACATAGGTGAGAGGTTTTTCGCAGGAGTGGGTGGGTGAGATTCTGTGGTCTGTGTTGTGCAGGAGGTCGGACTAGATGATCATAATGGTCCCTTCTGACCTTAGTATCTAAGAATCTATGATTAAAAAAAATATTTTAGGAAATTTATCTAAAACTTGTCTTTTTTGGTAAGTTCTCTCAGGGGTTTTTGGCACTAGATTTTATAATATAAATCAGAGATTATTTTTATAATATGCTTTTTGTGTCATGGTTATCATTTTGGTATCTGAGCACCCAACATATGTTAAAGAATTTATCTTCAAGCAAGCTGTTATGTAGGAAAGTATTAAACCCAATTTAACAAATGGAAACTGGAAACAGCAAGATTAAGCTGAAAATTTTCAATCCTGGGTACCTAAAGTTGGATACCTAAACAAACCACCTCATTTTCAGAAGTGCTGGGCACACAAAGCTCTCACTGAAATCTGAAGGGCACAGGTAGGCAATGGGAGCTGTCAGCTACTCAAGGTTTCTGAAATATCAGGGCTAAACAGGTGCTCTCAAATTAGAAACGTTTGGCTTAAGTGACTGGCCCAAAGTCTCATAGAAAGGCTTTGGGATAGCAAGAAACAGAACACAGAACTCAAGTCGCATTCTAGTGACTTAGCCACAAAATTATCCTTTGTACCAACTACAAAGCTTGATACTGAATTCAAACATCTCCAAAGTTGGGAAATGACTGGAGCCAGGGTTTGGTTTAGCCCATTATAGAGATAAGACCAGCTGTGATGTTTGTTTTCAAATCCAACCTCTATCGAGATTTGGGATATTCAAATTTTGTGCATAAGCCCCTATGCACTGCCATAGCAAGGAAGAGTGTCAGTAAATGTGTCATAACCAAGCAGTTGAAGATTTTTCCATTATTGGGGTGTCTGAGGAGTTATGGAACCAGCATAGGTGGCTCTATGCCACCTATTCCCAACCTAGGGGTAGGGGTCATATCAAAGTTTTGGTAGGAAGGAACACTGCTATGCTCTGGCAATGTCCAGCTGGCATAATATCCTATTGGGGCCATTACTAGTAGGCCTAAATTAGAACAGACTTAAGGCTGAACCAGTCTGCGGCAGTCTCGGTGATCAAGGAGAACAAAGAAGGCAAACAATTTAACCAAGCCAAAAGATGGGTGAAGGACCTTTAAAATTGCAGAAAAATCCGACAGTGTTGTACATGCAAACACAAACACAGTAGTAAGCTTAGGGTCTGTTCCTGCAGACACTTCAGCATGGGATTAGTGTTACTCACAGAAGTAGGCCTGTGCCTGAGTATGCGCAGGATCTGAATTATATATTTCTTCAGAACAGCAGTTTCGAAGTTTCCACAACCAGTGTTTTATACAAACCATGAAATTTAAAATAAATGATTAACAATAGAGATGACATTAGCTCTTCCAAGAATGTGAAATGATAAACACATGGCATTTTCAATGAGAATACTGAAGTCAAATGAGGCCTTTATTAAGAAGTTCTAGACTTGCTTTGTTCATGCAATTTTATTTTAATCAGTTTAAATATCTGGCTAACAGCTATGTAAGAATAATTTGGAATTTTGTTATTTCAATTGATTATGTATTTTCACTGAACTGACGTGGATGAATAAGGACTTTTAATATCCTTTTGAAGCAAGCAGAAAACACGAGGAATGGAAGATGGGACTGATCAGCAAAGAAAGCTGCACATTGGAGGTCAGAAAGTGTATGGATAAAGTGTGACTTGCCAAGAGTCAAGCTGAGTTAGATCTGGCAAAGGAAATTAAAACAAACGGTAAAAAGGTTTTTAGCCATATATATAAAAAGAGAACAAGTAAAGAAGTGGGACCACTATGCAATGATAATGGAATAGAGAGTAAAGATAATTTAAGGATGGCCAAAAAACTAAACACAGACTTTGTTTCTGTCTCTAATGAGGATCATAAAGTAGAACATAGGAGCAAAGACAAGATAGCTAATGGGAATGAGTGCACAGAAATGGAAATTACCACATCCCAGGTGGAAGAAATGCTCAAAGAACTTAATATGTTCAAGTCATGGGGTCCAGATAATCTCTATCCCAGAAAAAACTAGCACATGAAATTGAAAGTCCACAAATTGCAAGGAGTTTTAATCAATCTATCAAATCAGGGGTAGTACAATATGATTGGAGAATAGCAAACACAGTACCTATATTTAAGAAAGGGGGAAAAGTGATCTGGGCAACTACAGACCTGTTAGCCTGACCACACTTGATATTATGCCTGGGTTTAGAACAAATTTTGAAGGAAAAAAATAATTGAAGACATGGAAGTAAATGGAAAATGGGATAAAATAAAACATGAGTTTACCAAAGGTAGATAGACTAACCTGATATCTTTCTTTAATAAGACGATTTCTTACGGGAAATATGGTAGATCTAATCTATCTGAACTTCAGCAAAGGATTTCACATGGTACCAGAAGGGAAATTATTAATTAAGACAGAGAAAATGGGGATAAGTACAAGAATTGTAACGTGGTAGGAACTGGCTAAAATGGAAAGGACATTGGGTTGTACTGAAAGAAAAGGTATTCGACTAGAGGAGGGTACTAGTGAAGTTCCTGAAGAACTGATGTTGGAATTGATCTTATTTTAATTAATGATATTGGCACAAAAAGTAGGAGTGTGCTAATGAAATTTGCAGATGAGTAAGGGTATGATTTAGTCACGGGATATCAGGGAAGTCATAGATATGACTCTATGACTCTGTGATACCTCTGTGACTTTGGCTTCAGCTGTCAGTGGAGGGGGGAGGGAGGGCGGAGCCAGGGCTGTGCATGGTCGACTCATAGCTTCAGTCGGGTTAACCCCCCCTGGTCTCAGCCGGGGCTGTGCCCCCCATAGTGGTGGGGCTGGGGCTGTCAGTCCCCACCATGGAGATCCAGGTGTCATTCCTCCCCCTTCTTTCCACCCATTAATTTTAGTAAAAGTCATGGACAGGTCAGGGCTCCCAAAAGTTTTGTTTACTAAAAAAAACCATGACAAAATCTTAAGTTTGTGTCATGAGTAAGGTTAAGTGGCATAATCAACAGAGTATCAAACTTTTATATAGCAAAAATCAGATGACCTAGAGTACTAGAGTAAAAGAAATGGGATGAAATAGTACAAAGTGAAAAGTCATGCATTTAGGGACGAATACTAAGAATTTCTGCTACAAACTAGGACTCAGCAGTTGGAAATGACAGATGAGCAGAATTAGTGCATTAGTCGATCACAGGATGCCTATGAGCCACCAACATGATACGGCTATGAAGAATGCAAATGTGATCCTAGGATATATCAGGCAAGGTATTTCCAGTAGATACAGGGAAGCAACAATGCCATTGTACAAGGCACCGGGAAGACTTCTTCTGAAATACTGTATACAATTCTGGTCAGCCATGTTCAAGAAAGATGCCTCCAAACTGGGACAGGTGCAGAGATGGGCTGTTAGGATGATAGGGGAAGAGAGATGCTATTTTACAACAGGCTTGTTTTGCCTACCAAAATGAAAGCAGAGAGATGATAGGATTACGCTCTATAAATACATCAGGGAGGTAAACACTAAGGATGGAGAAGAGCTATTTAGGTTAGTGGACTGTTAGCACAAGAACAAATGGATATAAAAACTGGCCATGAATAAATTCACACTGGAGACTATAAGAAGGTTTCTAACCATCAGAGGGGTGAGGTTATGGAACAGCCTTTCAGTAGGAGTAGTGGCAAATAAGATGGAGCTTGATGTGTGTGTGTGTGTGTGTGAGTGTGTGTGAGAGCGAGAGAGAGAGAGAGAGAGAGAGAGGGAGAAAATAGGTCTGATGGGGTTGCCCATGATATCAGGGGACTGGACTCAAAGACTCAAGAGAACCCTTCCAGTCCTGTTCCTATGTACTGCAACACTTTTTGATGATTATTTCCAATTAGTCAATATATATGGATGTGCATGAAACTATGAAATAGGTTTCTACAGCAGATGCATAGAAAAGCAACATTTTCCTCTTGTAAAAAAAAAAAACAGAGGATAAAGGCTCAACATTTTAAAGGACCACCATGAAATTGGATGTCTAGTCAATTTAAAAATGAGTTAAAAGTAGTTGTGGGTATTGTACTTGCCAATTTTGTGGGAGAATTAAAAGCACATTTTAACCACTGTTTACAAATATTTCTTCCCTTTCTTAAGAGTTAATCAAACAATAAGCAAACTAATTATACAGGAGAAACAGTGAAACTGACTATACACAAAATGCTGTCAAGTTAATAAACTGAATATACAGAAACTGTTTTTTCTCTATTCTTTTTCAGCTACAGTAATCTTAGATGTTAATTAACAGTAAGCACAAAACAAAAATCAGACAAAGGTGTGAATTGAAACACTGTTCCTTTAATGCCCTGATGGGTAAATCACGTTCTAATTGGCTCTGAGTGGCACTCACAAGTTGTTAAATTATTTACCTGATGAACAGTGGCACTTATGGAAATGAGAAATTCTTTCCTGCTTTTGAAATCAAAGTCAAATCATTTCCAGGATGGTCCTTAAGTTATAACTGAAAACCCTACTAGTCAGTACAAGTGATAAGAAAATGCATACACAGCAAGAGCAGCTGGCTTTTGGAAGGTAGTTTTTTATCAAAATAACTGAACGTTCACTATAGTGACAGTAGAACAAAATACCACTCTGAAGATGTTAGTCTTCAAATATGCTTTAAATTATCCCTTATTATTTAATAATTATGTAGTGATTTTCTTATTAATCTAAATTAATGAGAGGCATACATGGCAAGCAATTTATATAATCTTAACTCAATTGTCGTATATGTTTGTGGGAAATATCTTCATGATTCTAAATTTAAAAACATAAGTTTCACAACTCTGACAATAAAGGTTTTCAAAACAAAATGTGATTTGTTTTGGAGCCACAAAAACAAGAACATGGGTTGTTGATTCTGCAGCAGAAAGTATCTAACAATTAGAGCACCTTGTGGATCTCTTACTTGTGTAGACAGTCCCATGCGCTTCACAGAGAATATTCCAACAAATAAGGCTGTAAGGAAATCACAGGCCAAGATTTTGTTGCAGAAACCGCAACTGTTTATAATTGTTTAAAATCTGAGCAGTGTGAGACCCTGTGCACCAGGTGCCAAGCCACTCACTCAAATTTGGGCTGAAATGATGGAGGGGTGGATGGGCCATATTTGAGTGAGTGGCATTGTGACCTGGCAGATGGGGTTACAGTGCCACTCAAATTTGGCCTGGCCACCTCCTTGTCATATTTCTCATTGAGAGCCAAGCGGGACATACAGTGTCTCTTCTGTGCTGTTGCGGAAGATAGTCCACATGCTTTGAACCACAACTTAAAACAAACTGGCTGCAACTGAACCAAAAACCCCACAAATTTTGGCTGAACCAAAAACCCCACAAATTTCTTACAGTCTTCCCCATGAGTAAGTGCTCACCAAGCTGAGTAAGGGCTGTAAAATGACTTTTAAAAGTAGTTAAGTCTATTTCTAATCAATTAATATACAGTATTAATGAATAAATGAGCTATTTTAGTTCTGATGCGGAAGTAGGTATTAAAAAGTCTTGTTGCTTCCTTCTATTATATAGAACTCATGCAACCTGTGCAGGGCGTGTAATTAAATTAGCATAACTAACACCCTATTGGCCGTTGCCCACCAGAGGCCTCCTACACTGGCTATCTAAGAACTCAGTGAGTACCAGTCCATATCTGCTCAATGCAATGGCTTCCTGGCTCTAGACCCCACAAGGTACTTTTCTCAGAATAAAGCCTGATTTTGCTTCAGCTAAACCAGAGTATGTTGAGAGTGTTCCATAACACCTACTGTAAAACAGGCCCTCTAAAGACCATCATAGAAGTGAGTCATAGAAGTGTAGGACTAGAAGGGCCCTCAATAAGTCACTCCTTCATCACTAACAATTTACACAGTCTGCTTCAACTGTTGTTTTATTTACAGTCTTCTACTAGGTGTAAATTCCATGCTATGGGCTCTATTCATAGAATCATAGGACTGGAAGGGACCTCGAGAGGTCACCTAGTCCAGTCCTCGGCACTCAAGGCAGGACTTAAGGCATGGCTATACTTGCAGATGTAGAGCACTTTGAGTCAAACCAGCCTTCGTAGAGTGCAGTAGGGAAAGTGCTGCAGTCTGTCCACACTGACAGCTTCAAGTGCACTGGCGTGGCCACATTTGCAGCAGCATTGGGAGCGGTGCATTATGGGCAGCTATCCCAGCATGCAAGTGGCTGCAGTGTGCTTTTCAAATGGGGGTGGGGTAGGGTGGAGTGTGACAGGGAGTGTGTTGCGTGTACATGGGGGGAGAGAGAGTGGGTTTTGGGGCAGCTGAGAGCATATCAGCATGCTGTCTTGTAAGTTCAGACAGCAGCAGACCCCCCTCGCCCACCCTCCTCTCTCTCTCACACACAGCATTCCACACTAATGGTTGCTTTGTCTCGGAGCAGATAAGCAGCCAGCTGTCAGAAACGGAGCTTTCAAAGGGCATATCCGCATTCCTACAGCCGATTCCAAACAATGACAATTGTTGACTTCAGGGTATTATGGGATATTTCCGGAGGCTGATCAGAGCGCAGTAAAGCAACACCTCATTCACACTGGCGCCGTGGCGCTCCAGTGAGGGCACAGCAAACGTTATTCCACTTGCCGAGGTGGAGTACCAGCAGCGCTGTAGCCGCAGAGTCAGAGTGCTCTACGTGCCTTGCCAGTGTGGACGGGTAGTGAGCTAGTGCACCCGGGGCTCCTTTATTGTGCTATAACTTGCAAGTGCAGCCAAGCCCTAAGTAATAACTAGAACATTCCTGACAGGTGTTTGTCTAACCTGTTCTTAAAAACCTCCAAGGATGGAGATTCCACAATCTCCGTAGGTGTTTGTTCCAGTGCTTAACTACCCTGACAGGAAGTTTTTCCCAATGTCCAATCTAAAACTCCTTTGTTGCAATTTAAGCCCATTGCTTCTTGTGCTATCCTCAGAGGTTAATAAGAACAATTTTTCTCCCTCCTCCTTGTAACAACCTTTTATGTACTTGAAAACTGTTATCATGTCCCCCCTCACTCTTCTCCTGATTAAACAAACCCATTTTTTTCTGCCTTTCACCATAGATCATGTTTTCTAGACCTTTTATAATTTTTGTTGCTCTCCTCTGGACTTTCTCCAATTTGTCCATATCTTTCCTGAAATATGACACCCAGAACTGGACGCAATACTCCAGCTGAGGCTTTGTCAGCATGTAGGAGAGCGGAGGAATTACTTCTCATGTCTTGCTTACAACACTCCTGCTAATACATCCCAGAATGATGTTAGCTTTTTTTGCAACAGCGTTACACTGTTGACTCCTATTTAGCTATTGATCCATTATGACCCCCAGATCCCTTTCTGCAGAACTCCTTCTAAGGCAGTCATTTCCCATTTTGTACGTGTGCAACTGATTGTTCCTTCCTAAATGGAGTACTTTGCATTTGTCCTTATTGAATTTCATCCTATTTACTTCAGATCATTTCTCCAGTTTGTCCAGATCATTTTGAATTTTAATCCTATCCTCCAAAGTACCTGTAACTCCTCCCAGTTTGGTATCGTCTGCAAACTTTACGTGTGTACTCTGCTTGGCCATTATCTAAATCATGTATGAAAACATTGAACAGAACCAGACCCAGGAACAATCCCTGCGGGACACCACTTGATATGCGCGTTCAGCTTGACTGTGAACCACTGATACCTACTCTCTGGGAACAGTTTTCCAACCAGTTATGCACCCACCTTACAGTAGCTCCCATCTAGGCTATATTTCCCCAGTTTGTTTATGGGACGGTAATGTGAGGCAGTATCCAAAGCCTTACTAAAGTCAAATTATATCACATCTATGGCATCCCCCACCCCATCCACAAAACTTGTAACCCTGTCAAAGAAAGTTATTAGGTTAATTTGACATGATTTGTTCTTGACAAATCCATGTTGACTGTTACTTATCACCTTATCTTCTAGGTGTTTACAATTGATTGCTTGATTTTTTTGCTCAATTATCTTTCTGAGTACTGAAGTTAAGCTGACAGGTCTGTAATTCCCTGGGTTGGCTTTATTCCCCTTTTTATAGATTGGCATTACATATTTGCCCTCTTCCACTCTTTCAGAATCTCTCCCATCTCCCATGAGTTTTCAAAGATAATCGCTAATGACTCAGGTATCTTCTCAGTAAGCTGCTTAAGCATTCTAGGATGTATTTCATCAGGCCCTGGTGACATGAAGACATCTAACTTGTCTAAGTAATTTTTAACTTGTTCTGCCCTATTTTAGCCTCAGATCCTACCTCATTTTCATTGGTGTTCACTATATTAGATATCTGATCACTACTAACCTTTCTGATGAAAAGGAACAACAACAAAAAGTCCTTTAGCACTTCTGCCACTTCCACATTTTCTGTTAGTGTCTTTCCCTTCTTATCCCCATCCTTTCCTCATTTCCTCCACTGCTTTTACTTTCCTCCTTTCTCAACTCTCAGTTTGATTACTGTAACCTCCTCCTCGCTCATTGCCACCTTCCCTTTTAACTACATTACCACAGTTAAAATCCTTCTCCTATCACTGAAACCAAATCACTATCCCCATTTGAATTCAAGAGCTTCCACAATCAAGTTCTGTGTTCTCAAAATTAGGGCTGCAAACAGTTGTACGTCACTATCAGCTCTATCATTTCATTGTACATCTCCTCTCATTCCTTATGTTCCTCTGCATCCTCTCTCAGAATTGTACCCTTTGGCCTTGTCTTTGCTGCTAAAAAAAAAGGATGTGTTTTTACTGCATGAGATATCCCATGGCAAAAACCGTGAAGACAAGGCACTTAATTTTACTGGAAGATAAACGGGGCAAGGTCAGCACTATACCCCCACCTTGGGTGGACCTCACCTAATTTACCTCATGGTAAAACTAAACTTTTTTTTTTCTTTTTTAAAGCAGTAAAGCCAAAGCCCTTGTCTCTTTCCCCTACTCTTGGTTTCACACCATTCTAACTTGCAACAGCTGCCCACCTCCTTTGCTTCAAGTGTTTCATATTCCTCCTTACTCCACTTCATTTGTGAAGCCTTTCTACACTGGTTTCATTGGTAATGTGTTCCCACCTTCTTGCATTTGATCTCTTCTTCTTGTATCATATTTGTCTAACTTAGATTGTGAGCTCTTTGGGGAAATACTTTTGTTTTCTACAAGTTCTCTAAAGCACCTTGTAAATTTGAAGCACATTATTATTAATTATTATTATTAATAAATGGGCTTGGAAAATCCATAGTTATTGGATAAAGCTTTATTATTTCTTTCTAAAGAGTCAAGGTGTACTTGCCATTATCCAGAAAATGAAAAACCTAATGGCTTCCTTAGCGCTTTGAATATTTTCACAAAACGTGACTTAAAATGATGCCGCATGTGTACATTTCCAGCAAGGACAACGTATACTGCATGGGTAGTCAAATGCTGGTATCTCAAAACAACAGTGAATTATTTTGAAAGCCACCAACATGATCATGTTGAATCATGAAGAAGAACAGATATTACTGGGAGAATTTATACATTTTAAGTTTGATGTGACAACTGCTAGTAGATTTTGATGAATTAGTCATATTACAAAGCCAGACAACACTGGTACATAAGTTTTTCAACAGGATGATAAATCTGATATAAAGTCAAAGACAAAGCAGAATGTACATTATTAAAAAGAACAGATGGTAGTATTTTTTTAAAACTTTGCAACTATTATATTAAATTATTCTTAGTGTGATGAGACAAAAATAATTATATTATACAAACACAGATTATATTTCTTGTCAGCCAATGTGTTTTGCATATTTTATATATGTACTGTAAAACAACATACAGTGCCACAGGAACTCCAGAGATTTTCCATTGAAATCAATGACATGTCAGCTTCCCTCAGAATACTGAATAAGAGCAACAAAGAACTCAAAATATCAAGATATGTATCCAGTGTATACTCTCTCTTGGAGTTGCTTGCACAATGGTTTTCTTATTCTCCCTCAAGGATGCTGTGGTGCTATGTGAGGAAAGTTGTCATTGAAGTATTTTACATATTTTCCTTTCTTTTTGGGGAGTAGAGTCCTGGCACCTAAAGTCCTTTATTTATACACAGGACAGGTTATTCCAGCCAATGATATTGGAAGCTTCCCCTCTCTCCATCCTGGTTTCAACCCTCTTACAGCGATTGCCTAAAGCAGATTGAAGTACTTTCTTGCCATGCCCATTCCATCCTTGGCCTCTCTCCTGAGAGTGTCAACAAAAATGCCATTTAATTGCAATCCTGATTTATGAGACCGGAATTTTGCTACACTCTCTGCCCTTAGGTTTTACCTGCTATTCTGCTTCTCTAGTACAGTAACTTCAATATTTTTGATTTATGCAAAAGCTAGGTGACATGTAGCAGCACTGGAAGCCAAAGCCCCCAAAATGAAGGAGAGACAGATTCACTCTGCAAGCCCAGCAGATGAACTGTGAATGACAGTTACAGTATGCACAATCTGCCCACGAGAAGGAACAACCGAGGATCTGGGCCTCTGCACAACAGGGAGGTGTCTGCTTCACAATACAGCACAATCTGAAAGAAGATGATGACAGCCAACATTTTACAAAGCCTAGATATGATCTACCTATAAAGGGAAGCACATAATTCAGAAAAATGACTGTTTGTGAAGTCCCCGAAAGCAGGAGAGTCACAATTAAACCAGAAAAAGAACTGAAATTCAGGCATCCAGCCACACAAATGAGTTTAAAATACTTGCCTTAATAGAAGCAAACCCATATCCTC
The DNA here is from genome assembly GCF_015237465.2 of Chelonia mydas. NCBI lineage: Eukaryota > Metazoa > Chordata > Testudines > Cheloniidae > Chelonia > Chelonia mydas. The sequence continues at coordinate 81,238,604 of NC_057852.1, forward strand.
ATAATTCGGCATAGAAACAATCCAAGATGTTTGGGTTTAACGTTCTACCCAATATGAGAGAAGTCTGGTGACAGTTTTATATAAAGGTTGCAATTAAGAATGCAACATTAGGGAATGCTGAAGGAGATGCATTTTAAAGGTGAACTATGGACTCGTTCTGCACTCTTTTTCACCACTGGCTTCAATGGAGTTACACCAGCATAAACATGGTGTTGCAGAATGGAGGATTAGGACATGTAAATGCTTTAACAATGCATTTTCAACTGGGCATCTGGAAGCAAAAAAACCCAAACCAAACCAACCTTCCCAAATGGCCTGAGTTTTGGCCTGAGGGATCCATATGCTTCTGAGTGTTGAATGTGCCAGAAAACAACAGGTCTCAAGTATGCTGATGTCACAACTCTGCCTCCTCTCCACAACTCCCTTCCTCCCATTCTGGACCGAGCATGCTATTTCATTTTGTGACTCCTGTGATGGTTGCTAAGTGGCTTGTAATTCTCCCTTCCATGCTGCCCATCTTCATAGTGTGGGTGGCCCACTTTCTCCTAGGTAAGACTGGTACCCCCCAGTCAGAAGGAAGATGCGGGGGCTCCTATGTCAACCACTCCCTCCTTCCCAATTATGTAGTCATGGAAGTAGGAAACTATTTTCTCCTACTGCATGCAATATGTGTTTTACTATCTGTGAATAAATTTGAATCCAATCCTGTGTCTCTTTTGTGAGTAGTCTTACTTATATAAGGGTGCCAATGGGGCTACTTGCTTATATAAGGACTATTTGTTTCAGAAAGCATTGCAGGATCAGGCTGTTAGCATGTACGTTTCTCCAGGCACGGACCTTGCATTTATGTATGTATGCACAGAATCATTTACACTCCACTAATAAAATAAACTAGGGAACAATATTAAAAAGCATTACGATCCTTAGTACAACACAATGTCTTGTGAGAGAACTGTATGGCAGCCTCATGAAAGTGGAACCTAGTCGGTGCTGTGAATAAATAAAAGTGCACGGGGACTTATTAGGGATGGGAGAACAAATCAGGATGGAATAAGAACCAGCACAAAGCTCTGTCAAAAACTCAAAGTGAACATTTTTTTTCAACTCACAAGTTTGCCTAATTTCCCCTCCTAGTTATATTTAATCTTCTTCTGTGTTTCCATTTTCCTTATACTTTGTGTCAGCTTCTCAACTAGTATAAATCAACAAAGCTCCATTGAAGTCAGTTTATACTAGCTGAAGATCAGGCTCTTTGTTACACTTCTGTTGAGAGAGAGAGCTGCTGTTGTGGATACTCAGTATCAAATGTACACTTTTGGTGCTATGGATAATTTTTTCTCACCACTTAACACAGTAAGGAAGATCAAATAGAGACACCCCTTGATTCTGTAGAAACAGCAATTGAAGCCCCAAGGGACTATGTAAATAAAAAATGCTGATATGTTAATAAATCATATATGAGCACCCACTGTACAACAAGACTATGGTTAATATCCTTGGGTAAATCACAATTTGTAATGGCCTGTCAGCATTACATGGAGGGGAGATTATGCTATTCTATTACAGAGCAGCAGACGGCAGGCGACAGAACAGCTGTGATTGTGTAGAAGTTATATCTTTGTACCCACAGAAGGCTGACACAGGATGTAAATATTACAGCCTGAATATTGTTGGAGAACATGAGAAGCTTTCTAGCTGAAGCACTAGGATGCAGTCACTCACCATTCATTGGCTCCAAAATAGTTCTCAGATCCTGTCAGCTCAGAGAATTTACAATTTTGATTTGTGTGACGGGCAAAGTTAACACAAGATTGACATTACGTATGTCAAGTTCTTTTCTTCAGTGCAGGCTCAGTGATGTATGAGACAGGTAGATTGCTGTGTTTATAGAGTGTATATTAGGAGACTTCAGCATATCTCTGGCCACCCACCTTTCAAAGATCAATACTTCATTATGAGTGAGAATGACTTGGGCTGTAATTTGTGGGACCAGATGAGTTGCTATGTATGCAGAAATTCTGCTATCCCACTTTTCCATATTGCTGCTAATATTTAAACATAGCTTATAGGAACAAAATGTGATGCATACATTGGTGATTATCAAATGTAACAAGGAGATTTACTACAGCATTAACTTAATTGGTTTGATCTTTTTCCATTACATAAGAGCCAGCTCCAAAATGGAGAAAACAACTAATGGTATGGTCCTATTTTTGAAGTTTTGTTATCCAGCATGCTGCGGGACTGGGTGGGGGGGGAGGCCAGTAAGTCAAAAATTCTGGTTAACTAAGAGAGGGAGTTTGGGTACAGGAGGGGGCTCAGGGCTGGGGGTAGGTGAGCACCAGATAGGGCACCCCAAAACACCTCCCGCACTCCAAACCCCTGCCCTGAGCCCCTCCCGCACTCAAACTCCCTCCCAGAGCCCACATCCCACACCCGCTCTGAAAATGCCGGTTTCTACCAATCGGAAAGCTCTAAAGTGCCAGATAACATAGCTTTTACTGTATTACTTTAACCTGCCTTAAAGGTGAAAGATATATGAATTCTACTCATGTAGGCTCAAAATACCTTTTTTTAATCTTTGTATTCATTAAATATAGAATAAATTCCACAACTGAAAAGTTGTACTCTATCTTAGGGCAAGCAATGTAGTTTTTTTATTTCATACAATTAAATTAAACAGACATAAAAATAAGCACCTGAATCAACCATCAAGCCCCTTATATTTTTGTACTTAATCAGTAAACTTCTGTATTCAGAACCTCAGAAACAGTGGCTGCTTTTTCTGCCAAAAACACCTCATGAGCCTTCCCATAGACAGAGACACACTTTTCAAGGAATCAGCATTATCTGCAGAACTAGAAACCTGACCTATTGTCTTCAGGAGCAGTGAATGTAATAGTTAAAAATATTATTCCACTGAATCAACCAAGATTAATCTATCAGCCTATTTATATAAAAAACAAACAGACCATGTACAAGTAAATGGAACTGTTTCTGGGACTTTTTGTAAGCAGACAGAAAAAAAGTGATGAAATAAACCCAAAAGTATCCTGATCCCTTGAACTACCTTTAAATCATTATAATACACACAAGCCAATAGGCTCTTTAAAGACTTTGCTGTGTCATTGTGCCTGATCCTATTATAAAAGCCAAAGTACTCACCAAATAACAGGCGAGGTGCAAAATGAAATCATACCTGGGCCAAAACTGCAGTTCAGATTTTCTATTACTTTTTTTGAAACATCTAAGTGCCAAAGAGTTTTTGGTTTCTAATCTATCTGCAAGGCATGAAAAAGACTAGAAAACTATTTGCTTTCTCTTCAAAGAATACCCCACTAAGGAAAATGCAAACTGAACTATATTGGACCACAGCACTCAGATGCCCCTCAGCTGGGTATGTTTAGTAGCTATTTGGTTTCACACTGTTTTGTTTCTATGACTCACACACAAAGTTTATCGGCTTTAAATGTAACAAGTTGTGCTGTTTTCAAGAGCCCACTTTTCAACTTGCTGCATAGCATTTGCAAATAACTGTCATGCATTCTAAATGCAGATTTCCTTCAAATATGACTGGAGGAAACAACTATGGGTGCAACAGGGCAGCCATTCAGTGTTTTTAACTTCCACTGGACGCAATTACAAAAAGGTTTATTGGTTAAACTGATTAAAGATTCCCTGTCACTTAGCACAGCTGCTCTCTGTTGCATGCTTGCATCACCTTTCACAACTCTGGTAATGATTGTTTTCAGGCGGGCACACAGGAAGTGTTTCAATACTAGATGAGGGAGTGGATGATTTGGTAAGAGCCATGGTCTCCGCATTTCTGTACACAGGAATTTTTTTAAAAAAAACCTATACAAAGTAGCCTTAGGAATTCTTCCCTGGTGAAAATTTGTTTGTGAAACGATGAATTTTTAAAATCAAATCACAAAGACCATAAATGCTAACATCAGGAACATACAGATGAGTTTTACATTGGGTAAGTTCTGAGTATTTAGATTTCTTATTAAAAATAAAGAGAAACAATGCATTCATTTATTACAATATTTACTATCAATATAACAATATCAGAAAGTACCTGTGCTTAAAAGCCCAAAGCTCAGTTTCATTTACATTTCCAGAATTATTTCCAAGATTACTCTGGCTATAGTAGTAATTTAATCGTAAAAAAAAAAGTAGAGTATGTCCTTTTCAACTACCAGCAAAATGCCTAAGACTTGTAACTTTCATATGCTGCACGTGCATGCTGAACAGAAATATAGTAGGGGCAGTGTTAGCTTGTAGTCTAAACTCTGCTAGGTTTGAAGCTTTTCTGTCCTTGATTTTGTATTGTACAGTACTAAGCCCATTTTCACTGGTTAACAAATAAATACTAGAAATGCAAACTAATCAGAAGAAGACAAGACAGAAATTACATGAGGCTTTATTTGGCTGAGGAAGAATGCCCTGATCGAGCAAGGTACTTAAGCACATGCCTAACATTAGGCCTGTGAGTAGTTCTGTTGACCTCACATGCCTGCACTTCAGTACCATGCTTAATTAGACCAAAATAAGTTAGTGAGGGGAAAAAAGAAACTTGGAATCCAATTTAGAAGCCAAGGAGCCAACTGAAAAAGTGTGCGCAAAAACTGCCCACTGTATGTGGGGACTGAGAAGGAGATAGCAGTGGGAAGAAGTAGTAGTAAGAGACTGGGGTGAAGTCATGACCACTGAAGTTAGCGTGAGCTTTGCCATTGATTTCACGCTGAGCACTGCAGCAGTAGTGGACAATGAGTGATCTTACATAGTAGATCAGCTGTTGTATGTACCTATAATGGGATGATAGGAGGATGGAATTTCAGCCTTAACTTGGAATGTCTCTGTTTTCAGGTTTAGGTTAGATTTTTAGATTAATGTAACAATTTATCCTGGTTTAACATAAAGCAATATATTCATATAGGCTTGTTTTTTACTCTCCTATTTGCTTTTTCCAATTATTTCATGGGGTGTCTTTGAGTGAAAAAATGCTGGCCTAAATGAATTATTATTACTAATCTCGTGTATGACGCCAAAAGTTTCCATAATGCTGGAGAGTGGGAGGTCAGGGCAAAATAGATAACAGGTTCCCATCCCAGATGAGCTTACAATGTGAAAAGTAAAGTTGGTAGAACACAGAAGACAGAACACACAAAGTGGGGGGTGATTATTAGAGCTTGAATGCTTCAAGGAAGAAATGCAACTTTAGTAGTTTCTTCTAGGTGGAAATAGAGGGAAACCTTGACATATGTTAATTTAGAAGCTGTGCTCTATATACTGGACAGCCTAAAAATTTTACCTGACACTGCAAAAATACATACAAATTACATTACAAAGACAAAAAGAAACAAATCTAACCTCTGCACTGATTATCATTTTATTTACTAGCCAAATGGTAAAGATACCAGCTGTTTAATGAACACATTAAACACTTCAAAGATATTTCATCCCAACAGGAACAAGCCTCCCACCTGAGATGAAGGGTTTTGACTGCTCCTCATGGACATGCTAATGTCTCCATAAGCAGAAGAGCATATATTGCAAGCTGAGTGGATACGTGAAACTCCTGACCTTATAAGAAAGATGTGATGCCACACTCTCCCCAACCTAATCCTTAACCGTGTAACTGGGGAATGTCTACATTAGCATAAAGAGGTACCACACCTAAAAACAAGCACATCAGGGAGTTGGGGGAGAAGATAACAATCCTATCAGAACCCCACTACTGCCCATGGTGCACTTGTATCCCACACACTTCCTGGGTGTGATGTTCTGTCTCATCTAGTGGCACTGAGACGAGAGAGAGAGGGATTTAATGAGTCTGCTCTGCAGCCTTAGCTAAGGGCGATATGGCTTTTAGCTCATGCAGTAGAGGCTCATGCACTAAGCTTCAGAGATCCCATGTTTGATCCTGCCCGCCAATGACCGGGGTCTGTTGGTGTTACACACTCATTTGACAACTGACACACCTGTGCTACAATAAATCACTCCAGTTTTGGGAGCCTTGCTGTTTTGGAAAGGTCATACTAACAGTTTGTCAGCCCTGCAAAACCTTAACGAAAATGTACTAGTCCAGGCAAATCATCTCTTTGCCAGCCCTTTACAATGATGATTGATAATGAAAATTTAATATTTTATTTTTCCAGCTGAGATGCTAGTTGGAGAGCAAGGGAGATGTTGGTAATCCTGCCAAGTTAATAATTAATAAAGAGCAGAATTATCATTATTCTTATTTGTATTATCACAGCATCTAGGAACTTCAGTCATGGACTAAGACCCTATTGGTTTCGGCACTGTGCAAACACAGAACAAAAAGAGAGTTCCTGTCCCAATGAGATTACAGCATAAGGTATAAGGCAAGAGACAACAGGTGGATACTACCAAATAGAAAGGGGAATACAAGGAAACAATGAGATACTGAGCTCTTAAACGACATCTGTGACACCTTCACTAGAGTAGTCTGTGTACACAATATTTGGGGGGTGGGGCTAAGGGGATTAGTAGTGAAAACATTGCACAGACCTTTCAGCAATTTGCACTAACTTTTGTTATGCAGCAATGTGCAACTGCAGCTTCCCATTGTCTATCCATCATATGAGGAGGGTCACCGAAGTTCTTCAGGGGGAGTGCTATATTTCCAGAGGTACCAGAGATTTCATTATAGGACTCTGTGCAGCAGAAAGGGGTGTTGGCTAGTGATGGGTGAGGAATAAAATGTTCTGAGCTTTGGTCCGGTTGGATAAACTCTCTGTGTTGCATAAAGATCTAGATGCTGATCCAAATTTCACTGAACCTTTAGTGGCTTCCCTTCCTCCTCTGACTTCACATCATCCCTTCTCAGTATGAGATTAGTGATTACAGACTATCTTCCTAATATACTATTAACCACAGAACACAGTCCCTGAACTTGTCTCATCAACGCTAAACATAACATCTGGGCCCACTCACACATTCCAAGAACCCTGATATTCTCAACATTTATGATAGAAAACCAGATAATCCTCCCTTTCTCCTGCTTCCTACTCTGTAACCCTCACCTTTCCCCAAATAGGCTCTCTACCTTTCGCAGGACCAGATCCTACAATCCTTATGTCACCTACAGCCCCTATCCACTTTTGTCCTTGGTCTCAAGGTTTCTCCCCTGCATTTAACTTTGCTTTGCATGTCCATTCCTCTTGGCTATATTAAATCATATCCTCCTACTTAGCGAATTTAATTCCTATGTTAGCTAATCACAGAGGTAGCATAGATTTGCCTCTTTTAAAATCTGTAACACATTTTTCCCTGCCAAGAAATACAGGTGTATTGACTGATGTCAGGTCCTCTATCACACCTTATGAGCAGTCCTTGTTTATTCAATGGGACTAAAATGAATACGGATTACTCTGATGCCTACAAGTTGCAAGATTGGGCCCCTTCTTCTATGTTCAATCTTGCACACTCAGTAACTTCACCTTTCACAGGTGCACACAATGTAACTTGGGCTGCCTGCGTCATGCCTCAAAACTCATGAGATTTGAATAGCACATCCAGCTGTGCCCAGCAGGAGACGGCAGATCTATGAACATTGATAAACCATTGGGAAAAGAGGAGGACTGGTTGGACACTGCAGAGAGAAAGGGCATAAAATGTCCTGCTGGGGGTCATTGTGAGAATGGTGGATAGGAATGTGCTGGGAAAGGAAATAAATGGGATTAAAACTTTCCAACCTAGAGTGAATTTCAAAGTAGTGTCTCGTCTATAGTTAGGCTGAAGGTGCCTCTTAGAGATAAGAGGATGCAGTAAAAAAAGAGAATTACAGTATTTTGTATTGTTCAGTTTAGTATGCATTTGGCAGGCTTCGTAAACAGAAAGTAGAAGAAACTGCGTGTACTGGGATCTGTTTTTAGTACCTTGAGACAAAAAATCCTTAAATGTGAGCAAGCACATTTTTGGCAAGAACTACAGTCTACTGTGGTTTGCAGTGATGTTGTAGCTATGTTGATCCCAGGATATTAAAGAGACAAGGTGGGTGAGATAATATCTTTTATTGGACCAACCATACCCAAAAATTTGCAGGTGTGTTGGGAACGCGACCCTTTTGATGAATTCAGGCCTCAATTAATCTTAATCTGCTCCAGAAAGAATACCCCCCAAAAAAGTTTTATGCAGTGTTGTTGTAGCCATGTTGGTCCTACGATATTTGAGGTCTGAAGAATCTGAAGAGCTCTGTGTAAACTTGAAAACTCGTCTCTTTCACCACCAGAAGCTGGATCAATGAAAGATATTACCTCACTCACTATGTCAGTCTACCATAGGTAAAACTATTAAATTCTTTTTTTAGAGCTGTCTTTGAATCCAGCCAGAGTGACTAAACAGGGTGCCCTATAAAGATGACTGTAAGAACTGTAAACAAAGGAAGCAAGATTAGTGATTACAGATTATCTTCCTAACAGACTATTAACCACAAAACACAGTCCCCTGCACTTGTCTCATCATCACTAAATATAACATCTGGGCCCACTCACACATTCCAAAAACCTTGATACTCTCAGGATTTACAATACAACTACCACATGAATCACTCATCCTAATGCAAACTAATGCAATCACAGTAGCTTCATCAGAGGGATTTCTAGTTTCTTTTTATAAGGTGTGAACGAGCCTGTTAATTGTGTCCACAAATTTGCAATAATGATCCAGCACTCATGTCTGTACAACTATAGCTAATCAAGTAGGTGTCAAAGCTAATAGAAAGTGTTGATGACTCACAATGAAAGTAATGACTTCCAAATGCAAATGAATGTGATCAAGAATATAATAAATACCATAATTAGCTTTTTCCTATACAGTTGCACAGAATATTTGTAATTAGAGGAGCTTGTTTGATTTGACAATGTCTGTTTTTTTTCCAATTCATTGATGTGACAGAAGCAGCAAAAATTAGCAAGTTCATTCCTGATAATAGAACTAAATCTTTTATTGAGGCAATATGTGCATAAAAGAACACAGGCCTAAAGTGCTTCTCTTAATTTCAGTAAGCATAGCTAAACCCTTATTAATTACAGAACAAATTGTAATTATCTAGCTTGTTAGAAAAAGTCTATTAAACTGCTTTCAATGGAAAAAAAATCAGTGCAATTAAATTGATCCTATTTTCTAAAACAAACACCACTTCCCTTTTTAAGATTAAGAAAGAGTAAACATATCTGGTATTATCACTTAAACCTGAAATTGGAAAGCAAAGCAGTAAGTGGTTTTATTGTGATCCTTTTGCAAGCTTTCTGTGTCTTTCTTTCACTGATTGTGCTAAATGCTTGTGGAATACTCTAGCTGATGGCTCCTTTATTTATTAACTGGGCCCACAGTTTGTTTATTGTCTGATCTATTTTTTGTGTTTTGTCCTTTCACAGAGTAATTTTCTTATTGTATGTCCCATTCTTAAAGAATCATGTTTTCTTGTGCCTGCTAAAGTGGTGTTTTTCCTGATATACAGAAAACACATATTCAGTGGCCACCATTAAAATCTTGACATTTTCCTCTCTCAGAAAAGGAAGGAAAGCTACTGTCCTACTTGCAGGACTCCCTATGCTCCATAAAAGGAATTCAGCAAACACAGGCAAACCAAATATTGCAGAGGAGTATGTTTCAAGATTTAAAAATGATACATACTTTAGTCTGCTGTTTATGACAGATAGTATCACAATATCAAGTGAGACCCTCAAGTGAGGTACACAGCCAAGCCCATTTGTAGGACTCAGGCAGCACATAGGGGTTATAATGGATACATCTACACTACAGCTGGATGCAAGCCTCCTACACTGGGTAGACAGACTTGTACTAGCTCAGCTCATCCACACAGCTATTTTTAATGTGCTAGCTTGAGACAAGCTAGCAAGCCTCTATCTACCCAGGATGGGAGGTTCACTCCCAGCTGTAGTATAGATATACCCAATCTGGTGACAAATTCCCAGTTGAGATTTCCTCATATCTGTTGGGTACTGGATCTGGCCTCTCCCTTCCCAACCCCTGGCAAAGAGAATATGTTGGGGTTGAGGGGAAGGCGTAGCACAGGGAGCTACACTACACCAATTTCCCATTGGTGGGATCCATTAAAGACTCTTCAGCAGTGGTACATGCAAGAGTTGCCCAGCAGCAGTTCTAGGTGGTGCCAGCATCAGGACTGCCCTCAGAATCAGGGAGCCAGAACTATCTCCTTGACATTCCCCCTCTCTCAACCGCATAAAGTGGAGCTCAGGCACAGGAGAGGATCTGGACAAATATGTTTGTTTCCTTTTGGTATATACAGCACTGTACTTAATCTCTCTCTGCTATATGGACGTATCTTCTCTCTTTTTCCTTTCTTTTCTTTTTTGTTGTTCTAAGTCTACTTTATTACAAGCTAATAATACGTTACAGTAGCTGTGACTGCTGCTTCATTGAATGACCAGCTGATCAATGTTTCTGTTCTGGGAAAATTATGAATCACAATAAGATTACCAAGGAAGACTCAATGAATTCCTTAATGCTAACTCAGTTCCAAATACACGATGGCTTGGAAACCTGTGGTGATGGTGGAGGTCCTTTCTTGGCCACTGGTGGCTGTACCATAGAGTTCATACAGCTAGAAAAAGAAATGACCCTAATAAGATCATACACACTTGGAGTCCTTCAAAGCTCTCTAGTGCACAAACTGAGCATTGGAGGCATTCCTCCCATTCGTCCTGGGAAATAAAACTCCTTTTGTTAAAGGTCTCAACAGAAATCTCTCTAAAACTAAAATAGCAATCAATGCCATTTTTCCTTATTTGCTGTTCTCATCTTTGGGCTCAGCCCAATAATCTGAATTTCTCTAATAAAGAGCAACTCATAGCTCAAAGTGAGTTTCAGCTTTCAAGTCAAGCTGAGAAATCAAAAGAAACAAGTAAAAGACCATACCATAGATTTTGCTTTGAAGTTTCCCTTTGTCTTCAGGTATGTGAGTCCCCTATACATTCTCAAAGCTGTTCCATTAATACACCTTTAAGGTAGCCATTACTTGATATGGCTTCTAGCTCAAATAAACCAGCATTTTTTGAGTCTATCCAGGCATTTTGATTTTTACAGTCTAAACCCTATTATTTTGAAGTCCTTTCGGCTGAAATGTGCACACTGTACAATGTAATCCAGTAGAGGCTGTGGGCCAGATTTTTAGAAGTATTTAGGTGATTGAAGATGCAGAAGGGTGCACAGTGGGGTTTTCAAAAGAGCCTAGATGTTGAAGTCAATGGCAGTTGGTCACCTATCTGCATCTATAAGTGTCTAGATATCTATGAAAATCTGCTTACAGCATCAGAAAGTTTTTAAAAAAATTAAAACTATTGTAAGCTTCCAAAACATTTGTTCCACATTCAGTTTAAGATTCTCCTCAGAGGTTCAGCTTTTATATTGCCTGAAGTGGTTTGTAATGTCACGTAAAGTCTATTTGTTCATGTCTGGACACTGGGGACATCATAGCAGAATATTCAGAAGACTTCTCCATCCATTGCTAACTTGGAACATTCAGAAGATGGCCTTCAAGTGATCTGCTGCACACCATCTCTCTCTCTCTCTCTCTCTCTCTCTCCTCAATGGTTGACATTTACTATGATGACGCACCACCATTCATGAAAACTTTCTCAAAGTTGTTTCCATTTCTCCAAAGTACATAAGTTTGTGCCTGTTGATTTCCAATAGCAGAGTCCACTTCTCTCCAATTATATTTCCAATGTAAGTGTTCATCTTCTTTTCCATACAGGAGATACGCAAAAGTCTTTGCCAGCAACTCATCTCAAAGGCTTCAATTTTCCTGGACAGCAGCATTATTTACCTGAGTGTCACATCCGGAAGTCGCTGAAGTTGTTTGCCATTCTTTAATTAAGAGTAAGATTATACTTGGTGCATATGCACTAGGCTATGTGTATGTGCATGTGCAGAGAGTCTCTTCTCCCTTGCTTCCCCTATGCAAGGGTCAGTCCCTCTGACCTTCTGAGATTGCTTCCTCCTATTGCCCAAGCCAATTGGAAGGTGTCAGAGAGGAAGCCGGACTATTACCCTGTGGATCATTCCCCACAGTAGCCAGCAGAGAAGGGAGAACACTGCACCATCTACTTTAACAAAAAATGTGAGGTTAGGAACCCACATTAAATTGCAACCTCTCACATATTTAAATTTTTCCATCAAACCATTAGAGCAGGGGCAGGCAAACCTTTTGGCCCGAGGGCCACATCGGGGTGCGAAACTGTATGGAGGGCCAGATAGGGAAGGCTGTGCCTCCCCAAATGGCCTGGCCCCCATCCCTACCTGGACCCTCCCACTTCCCGCCCCCCTGACTGCCCCGCTCAGAACCCCCCACCCCTCCAACCTCCCCCCGCTCCTTGTCCCCTGACCGCCCACTCCTAACCGCCCCCCAGGACCCCACCCCCTATCTAATCCCCCCTTTTCCCCATCCCTTGCCCCCCCCGAACCTCTGCCCTATCCAACCGCCCCCTGTGGCCCCCTACCCCTTATCCAATCCCCCCAGCCCCGGCCCCCTTACCATGCTGCTCAGAGCAGCATGTCTGGCAGCCGCCCGGCCGGAGCCAAACACACTGCTACGCTGCCCTGCATGAGCGCAAGGCGGCGTGGCTGCAAGGAAAGGGGGACAGCGGGGGAGGGGCCGGGGGCCTAGCCTCCCGGGCCAGGAGCTCGGGGGCCGGGCAGGACATCTTGCGGGCCGGATGTGGCCTGCGGGCCGTAGTTTGCCCACCTCTGCTCTAGGAGATGCTAGATATGTTTTAGTACATACCTGAAGAAAAAGAACTTCCATCCATTTTTAAGCAGGTTGGAGCTTTAATTTGTTCATGGATTTCCTTTATTCTAAATTCTGTAGATATTTCCATCTTCCCTGCCTTTTAACAGTTTAATCCCTATAAGGCAGCCAAATAAGGAGTCTTCCCTGTAGACTACAACCATGAAAGCAGATGAGGGAGAAGAAAAAGCATAAGAATGTAAGAGAGAGAGAGTAAATCAGTGCTGTTTTCTTTGGGAAATTTGTGTTCTCTTTCTGTGTTTTCTTTTACTTTTTGTCTTCATGCTACTCTCAGTGTGCTGATCTGCCAGCTCAGCCTGAAATAACCCAAGAGAATGTGTTTTTTACAGTGATGGAAACTGAATTAATGTCTCAATGGTAGAGGACTGGATTTGAAAGTCATCGTAAAATTTGGATATACTTGGCTTGCCACCCTATTTAACTTTGATGGGGCAATCATGTTTCCTGCAAGCTATACCTCAAAGATACCTAAAGGGTCCTGACATAATATCTGGAGTCCACATGTTATCGAGTTATGATATTGTATTGCAACTTGTAGGCACGGTGTTATATTGTGATGGTTATACTCTGGCATGCAGCATTATGATGCCACAAAATAATGCCAAGATGGCCATGTTTGGCCAACAGCAGAAGCAGCTAAAAATCGTAACATCATGTAGGTTTTGAACAAGTTCTATCACGTACCTTGCTTTTCCACTCCATCTAGTCTGTCAACTGCTTTGCACAATATGCATAATGTTGTATACAGAAGGTGTATACAGAACTTTCCCCCCAAGAGCAGTAAATGGTACAGTATGTACAGCATGAAGAAACTCTCTACTTATCACTTTGGCCAGCAGTAAACTAAATATTTATCAATTCTATAAAGAGCTCAAGATGGTAATTGTTCTGTATTAAAGGCAGTTTTCACAGACATCTTCATAAGATATGGCACAATCTGTGATTAAAAAGTTTAAAAAGTTAAGAAACGGTAAAAATACCAAGGTATAGCCATAGTCTTCAGATGAAATCTTGACTTTTTTTTTTAAACAAACTCACAGCTGATATATTACACAGTACAAACATTCAAGTGGTGCTACTTTTAGTAGACATAAATACGGTGCATATTGTAGAAGAAGGAGACAGTTCTGATTTACACTTTAAATATTTATAATAAGTGACTGCTTTTTAAAACTTTGTGAATCACAAAAATATGAGGGCACTGATTCAGCAAAACACTTAAGCCTGTTCTTAAAGTCCATTGACTTCAAGGCGACTTAAGCATATAAATCTGAATAAGGATGGGATTATTCACATGCTTAAACATAAGCATGTGCTTTAGAACTTTGCTGAATGGGGCCTAGGAAAGAATTATGCAATAAAACAGATTTCTAACCCATGGTTTGAAGCCAGTGGTCAGAAAGCAGATTTTTTTTCTCTTGCACATAGCTTGCTGGACAAACAGTTATCTTAAAGTTTAGACAGTTTTTCTAATTGCTATGGGTACTGGAAAAGAAGTTTCAACCCTGCAGTTTTGCAACAGGGCCAGTTCAGAGATATTTTTATGCTTTCTGCTTTGCCAAGCATTTTATACAAACTATTTCCTTTTCTTAATCCATTCCAAAAATGTCCACTCCAAATATTTTTTCCCATACCTAGCTACATGATGGTGTTCCTTTTCTAAGAATAAACAAATTATTTCAGTTTATAAAAATGCCACTCAAGCTATTTGACATGAACATATCTTTATATAGTAAAAGCACCCAAAGCATTCTCTCCGGTATGTTGTTACAAAGGGGCAGATTTATTAGGTGGGAATTTATTAAGTGAGATTTTCCTACACATCTGATTGGTCACAAATACTGAAACTCCCAAAGGAAATCACAAGATTGTTATCCTTCTTTCTCCATCTTTCTAAATGAGAATTCATTCGTATCTTAGACTTAATAATACATTGGCTATAATTGCTTATGCAAGGGAACCCTGTTAGTATAATACTGTATTTGCATATTCAGCTGAAGTCAGAGGATTTAGCTGTCAGAATATTAGAAACTGTAACTGGGGTGGGGGTGGGGGATGGGAGAGTGGAGATTGCAAATTAGCTGTCAAGTTTAATAAAAAGAGAATAATGAGCCAAAAAAGCTGGCAGCTACCATTCCTAGTGCATTACTGAGCATGCCTCAAGGTAAAGCTCAAATTCTGAGGAACACTGAAACAACAGTATTGCACTTTACCACAAATATAAGCTAGGCAAGCAAATGTTAAAAGTAATAAAAAAGCAGGCCCTGATGCAACTCTGAAATTAAAATGCTGTACACGGGCAAGATGTTCCTTTTCTTTGAAAGCAATAAAAATGCTAAGCCTTAAATGTGAAACATTTCCTGTAAAGCTCAGCAATAAATTAATGTTTGGCACTTGGTTCTGGAAACCACTGAAGATTTGACCTAAACAATTTATAAAAACTGACACTTTGCATAATTGTTGGCCATTTGCGAGGTGCTTATAACTATTCTATGATGATAATCAAAAGAATTACAATTACATTTAGATAACAAATATTTAAACTACACAAGAAATAAAGGAAAGATTATTAAATATTATTTGACTTCTTATATTAGTGTATTTTTGCTTACAGGCTCCTGTATACACACAAACCATTCCCCTACTAGTTTGCATGCTTCTATCTCTCGTCCCTTCTCTTTGCACAGTACATTAAAGATCAAATTTATGGTAATTGGAAAAAAAAACCTATACATGAAGATGAGGGTGACTAGCTGTTCTAAAGAGCTTACTCTCTCTCACTCTCTCTCTCACACACACACACACACTCACCATTTCCCTCACAAACAAAAACCCAAACAAATCAAAGTATCGGCAACATCAAAGAAGCCCCCACATCAGTGACCAAATGAGAAGCCTGCTGTTGAAGGATGGTTTGCTAACATTCAGCATTTTCTCTGACTTCAAGAAACCGTGCATGCCAAAACTGTTTTTTGACCCGTTCCCTTTTATTCAACTTCCTAATTCTGCCCTCCTTTTCCTGGTATGGGAAGTAATTATGACTCATATCTTTAAATGCCAGGCACTGTAGACACTTACTGTATTCTGACTGAAGTCATTTGGGCTTAAAAGAAAAAAAGTTAGCTGTATCCATTTCCTTAGATACGATGAGCAAGCATCCTGATGGGTATGAGAACAAGAGAAGCAAACTTTATCCTCTGCTATGGGTTCAGTAACAGCACTTATAAAATATAGATGGTGGAAAACTGAAGCCCTTGACAGAACTACCAGTCAGCATGCATGCATGCAATGCAATATTTGCAGGTGTAATGCGCAGACATACAACACATATGCTGTGTACACGTATTTTATGTAGACAAGCGGAGACTATATAATCTATTTTAACACACAGTGGAGAGCAAAATACATGTGCTTAATTCAAGAAAGAAAAACAAACTCTGCTTATAATATGACATCACAGTAATAGGTAATGTACAGAGCTGCAGTTTTCAGCTTTCTATGGGAAAGCCCCTTATTCTACACATACTTCTGCTTTTTACACACAGAGACTTGGAAATTTGTGACCATCAGGTGGGTTTTAGGTTTATGAAAGGAACCGAAGGGAATAAATAAAAATGCCAAGTTCTGACGAAGAACATTTGCAGAAACAAATTAAATTTAGAACACAAAATCAAAAACAACAAGTAAGCAAAGAATTCAAGCAAAGTTCTTTTCAATGGTAACAAAGTTTATGGAAATAGTTACCAAGAAGAGTTAGGAAGCACATCAAGCAATTTTAAGTGAATTTCTCCTTGTAAAGAGAAGTGCATATTAATGGTCACGTCTTCTATCAAACTCCACACTGCCAGTGAAGACAAGTGTAATTTTGTACAAAAATAATGAACAAGAGAACATTAGAATGGCCATACTGGGTCAGACCAAGGGTCTATCCAGCTCAGTATTCTGTCTACTGACAGTGGCCAATACCAGGTGCTCCAGAGGGAGTGAACCTAACAGGTAATGATCTAGTGATCTCTCTCTTGCCATACATCTCCACCCTCTGACAAACAGAAGCTAGGGACACCATTCCTTACCCATCCTGGCTAATAGCCATTAATGGACTTAACCTCCATTAATTTATCCAGTTCTCTTTTAAACCCTGTTATAGGCCTAGCCTTCACAACCTCCTCAGGCAAGGAGTTCCACAGGTTGATTGTGCGCTGAGTGAAGAAGAACTTCCTTTTATTTGTTTTAAACCTGCTACCCATTAATTTCATTTGGTGGCCCCTAGTTCTAATATTATGGGAACAAGTAAATAACTTTTCCTTATTCATTTTCTCCACACCACTCATGATTTTATATACCTCTATCATATCCCCCCCCCCCGCCCTTAGTCTCCTCCTTTCCAAGCCGAAAAGTCCTAACCGCTTTAATCTCTCCTCATATGGGACCCATTCCAAACCCCTAATCATTTTAGTTGCCCTTTTCCGAACCTTTTCTAATGCCAGTATATCTTTTTTGAGATGAGGGGACTACATCTGTACGCAGTATTCATGATGTGGGCGTACCATGGATTTATATAAGGGCAAAAAGATATTCTCCGTCTTATTCTCTATCCCTTTTTAAATGACTCCTAACATCCCATTTGCTTTTTTGACTGCCGCTGCACACTGCGTGGACGTCTTTGGAGAATTATCCATAATGATGCCAAGATCTTTCTCCTGATTAGTTGTAGCTAAATTAGCCCCCATCATATTGTATGTCTAATTGGGGTTATTTTTTCCAGTGTGCATTACTTTACATTTATCCACATTAAATTTCATTTGCCATTTTGTTGCCCAATCACTTAGTTTTGTGAGATCTTTTTGAAGTTCTTCACAGTCTGCTTTGGTCTTAACTATCTTGAGCAGTTTAGTATCATCTGCAAACTTTGCCACTTCACTGTTTACCCCTTTCTCCAGATCATTTATGAATAAATTGAATAGGATTGGCCCTAAGACTGACCCTTGGGGAACACCACTAGTTACCCCTCTCCATTCTGAAAATTTACCATTTATTCCTATCCTTTGTTCCCTGTCTTTTAACCGGTTCTCAATCCATGAAAGGATCTTCCCTCTTATTCCATGACAACTTAATTTACGTAAGAGCCTTTGGTGAGGGACCTTGTCAAAGGCTTTCTGGAAATCTAAGTACACTATGTCCACTGGATCCCCTTTGTCCACATGTTTGTTGACCCCCTCAAAGAACTCTAATAGATTAGTAAGACATGATCTCCCTTTATAGAAACCATGTTGACTTTTGCGCAACAATTTATGTTCTTCTATGTGTCTGACAATTTTATTCTTTACTATTGTTTCAACTAATTTGCCCAGTACTGACGTTAGACTTACCGATCTGTAATTGTCAGGATCACCTCTCGAGCCCTTCTTAAATATTGGCATTACATTAGCTATCTTCCAGCCATTGGGTACAGTAGCTGATTTAAAGGACAGGTTACAAACCATAGTTAATAGCTCCGTAATTTCACATTTGAGTTCTTTCAGAACTCTTGGGTGAATGCCATCTGGTCCCGGTGACTTGTTACTGTTAAGTTTCTCAATTAATTCCAAAACCTCCTTTAGTGTCACTTCCATCTGTGACAATTCCTCAGATTTGTCACCTACAAAAGAAGGCTCAGGTTTGGGAATCTCCCAAACCTGAGCCCAAATGGCAGGATAAAGTGTATATAGTGAGATTTTAAAAGCCTCCTGGGAAATCTGGATGCATAATTCCCATTGATTTTAAAGGGAATGGACATCTAAGTCACTTAAGACAGCTTTGTAAAACCTCAGCACCAGAATCGTACCCACCACAGGATATCTGTGGTCATGCATATTGTGAAAGGCCACACATATTGGGGATCTGTTTATCTTCAGGCATAATTTTACTGAAGTTAATGGAGACAGTTTGGCCTGTACAACGGAACAAAAAAAAAACCATATTAAATATGCAAAAATCTTCATTAACATAGAATTAAAGGTGCCCAGTGATTGCTCATGCTCTTTCAGAATGCTGAGCTCAGCGAAACTCAAACTTCCGAAAACTAGGAAATACATAGTTAAGGTAAACGCACATGCAACTTTAACTCCGTCCCCCTGGAGCTGGCAATAGCCATTGGAAATTATCCATACACACTCTAATTGGATTCATTGTGTTGGGGTAATTATACTGAATTGTGGAGAAATAAGTTGGAGCACCTTGGAAGAGCTGTGATTATGACAGAAGGAGACCTGGGTCTGAGTCCTCACATGTGTGTTATCAAAGGAAAGAGGTGCATGTGTACCTTGAGGTTCTAGTCTCCATCATTCCAATACAGAATTGTGTAGGCTGTATCAACAGCAGGGCACTGAGGTCTTCTTGCCATGGGAATTGTTAGTAGTCAGGTGGCATATGAAAAGTCTGTGGCTTTAATGATGGGTAGGGGAAAATACAGGTTTAGATGGTATGCTGTGTGCTAATGTGAAGAGTTTAGAAGGATATGAATTGGTTGTTAGAGTATTCTGACAGGGGAGCAGGCTCAGTGTTTGAGCATAGGGTAGGTGCAGGTAGCATCTGTCCTTTACAGTGAAAGGCAGAGTCCTGGTATGTGTGTAATGTGTGTTTTGGAGAGGGAAGAATTAAGGTTGTGTTGGTGTTTACCTTAACTCTGCATTCCCTGGTTTTCACAAGTCTGAGTTTTGCTGAACTCAGCGTTCTGGAAGTGCACGAGTTTTTACCAGGCAACCTTAACTCTGTGCTAATGAAATTTTTTTTCCGTTTAATTTCCTAGTTTTTAAGCAGAAAGAGGAATGTTTGTTGGTAGGAGTTAATGGTTATTTAGGCAGTTGTAGACCTCACCTACATTTGGAACTGGTATGTTACTGTGACTAAGTAATAATCAATAGACCTAGCTTTAATATAGTGCTTTTCATCAGTAGATCTCAAAGAACTTTACAACATTATCCCTTTTTACAGATGGTGAACTGAGGCACAGAGAGGTGAAGTGACTTGTCCAAGGTCACCCAGCAGGCCAGTGGTTCTGCTAGGAATAGTCTCAGTCCAATGGGCTTTCCACTAGGCCACAGGGTTGCTATATGATTCCTCAGTGCTCTCCCGTCTCCTGTACTTTTTGTTACAGTGGAATGGGGATGATGTCATGCTCTGAAATGTTTGCAACCTGTTTGACAATTTTATTATCTGGTTATCACAGTAACTCTAAGCGTATGAGAGAAGACTGCTGTGTCTGTCTCCTCCTCCTCCTCCCCCTGCACCAACACTTAGCCACCCCCACCAACATTTCTAGCTCCCTTTCCTCTTCCCATCCCATTAAGTCATTAATTGGTACTGTACAAGCCAATATGTAAGAATTCCATCTTCTGCCATGAACACTTATCCCAGGCAGCAGCCTACTGGGGGGCTGCATGCTACCTTGGTTATGTAACCTGAGCTGCACATTGAGCTGGACCCCTCACTTCCACTACCTATAACCTGCCTCTGCTCAGCCAGACTTCCCCAGCCATGCCCCAGGTCCACCCTGTCTGCCTGACCTCCAAACCTGGTCCCTCCCACACATACTGGACAGTCATCCCCAACAAACAGAGGTGATGTGTATCTTAACTATTCATTTTCTAGACGTCAGATGTTTAAATCTGTTACTTTCATTCCCTCTCATCCCAGATCCCAGCTCTCATGGAGGGACAGGGAAAAGAGCTCAGGCACCCCCAGAGGAGCAGGGTCCCCCAGATCCCAGCCCACACAGGGAAGGGGAGAATTCAGAGCTGACAGCGCTCCCCCCATAAACCTCCAACTTCCTCTGCTGCACCTCACATTCTTCAACCCCTCCTGTCTCTCCCCCTCCCATTCCTTCAGCGCAGAATGGAGGAGAAGAGAACATGTAAACAAGCTCCACGCCTCCTGCACACCACACCTTCTAATCCTGGACTTGGATTTCTCCCTCTTACTTTCCTCTAGCTGGATCATACAACACTTAGGAATTCCTCCCTGCACTGGGAGTGAAGGAACTGCCATATGGCAGGAGACAGACATGTATACTGGTTTCAATTAGCAAGTGCGCAGTGTTAAAATATATAGGATTACATGTTGAGAGGCACTTCTCCCATGACCAATCACTGGAGAGTATGGGAATTCCTGATCTTAACTACCAAGAAGGCTCCTTCATTCCCCTAACTTTTGTTTTTTAAAAAGGTGAGTGTGTACAGGGTAGAATTTGATTTTAATTCTCTAGGCCACATCTAATTGTCCCTAGATAAGCACCAGTGTTTGGGCTCCCAATTGTCCTGCCAATATGACTTAACGGAGACCCGTAGTTACATTTTCATAAAGGCCAAGAGCCTACATTTTTACTGAGATTGTGGTACCGCTGTTGGTGAGGGAGATCATTTTCTGCTCCACAAAAAATACCATCAACTAGGAAATGGACTAAGACCACAAACATATCGTTAAACACACATAACTTTCAACTCTCCATGATACAGCT
Organism: Chelonia mydas; assembly: GCF_015237465.2. Classification (NCBI taxonomy): domain Eukaryota; kingdom Metazoa; phylum Chordata; order Testudines; family Cheloniidae; genus Chelonia; species Chelonia mydas. Next base: position 81,259,924 of record NC_057852.1, read on the forward strand.
GTCAGATATTAGCAACTTCTGTCTCTTACTGCTGTGGGACAGATTTCAATTAGGACACTCCATTAACAGCAGTTAATGCATGCAATTAACGCAAAACAAATTAACTAGATTTAAAAAAAGTCACGATTAATCACAGTTTTAATTACACTGTTAAATAATAATAGAATACCAATTTAAATTTATTATATTTTGGATGTTTTTCTACATTTTCAAAAATATTGATTTCAATTACAACACAGAATACAAAGTTTACAGTGCTCACTTTATATTATTTTTATTACAAATATTTGCACTGCAAAAAAGAAACAAAAGAAATAGTATTTTTTCAATTCACCTCATGCAAGTACTGCAGTGCAATATCTATCATGAAAATGCAATTTATAAATTTAGATTTTTTTTATATAATGAAGACCCGCTAAATCAACGGCAGAGCGCTCTTCGGTCGACCCTGGTACTCCAGCTCCCCAAGATGATTAGTGTAAATCGACCGTAACAAACCATCCAAAAATATTGATACTAAATTTAAATTGGTATTCTATTATTGTTTAACAGTGCAATTAAAATGGTGATTAATCGCGACTTTTTTTTAATCTAGGGACTGTGATTTTTTAAAATAGTTTTACAGCCCTAATTTGAACAAACAATTTAAGAAGTGAAAATCTATTTTCCCTGTTACTAATCCCCAAGTCATCAATGAAAATTATATATATAGAATTATATACCCACACACACTTTTCAAGAGGGAAAATAATTACAATCTTCACGGGTGGAAAGAATCTACACCATGGCTCTATGCACTAAATTTTGCATTAGGGCTTCTGATTTCACTGAAAATATATAGTCATATGCAGCCAGAAAGCTCCCTAAATATTTGCAGATATTCAGGCACACTAGTTATTTCAGTATGGAATAAATTATGCTCAAGACATTTACTCCACATATGTTAGTTTCATATGATAGAATGTGAAAATTTTATACATTCTGTAAAATCTTACTTTTTGATTTAAATACCAATTTTTGAGAGGAATATTCCAACATAAGGAGGATTCAAGATATACAGCTCTGGCCTAAGGCATCTTTTTAGTGCAGGGCAGAATCCAGACAGGAATAATTAGTCAGCATACAGGATTCTGTCAGTTCCTCAAACACATGCATCATTTCACTTTATAGAGAGACACATGCGCAGATCATAAAGAAAGGACTGAAAATTCTGTGCAGAAGCTACCAGGGAGTCACACATTTTAAATGACAGCAGAAAAATGGACGTTATGCCTGTGGCTTATGATGACTCTTTGACAAACTCTAGGTTCAATACATACAGTTTATCATTTAGAACATAATCCTAAAAGCATGAAGGGAAACAGAGACAAAGACGAAATAAACATAGATATTTGGTCTTGTGGTAAATTTTATGAGTGTGATCTACTGATTAGAGAAGGAGACTAAGTCAGAAACTTTGGGTTCTATTCTTGGCTCTGTTACTGACCGACTCTATGAACTGGGCATGTAACATAAAATGCTAATATTCTCAATTTACCTAAAGTACCTTTAACATGTGTACATTACAATTCACCTTACAGAGACAATGTGAGTTTAAAATGATATAAATAAAACACTTTGAAATGTTCAGGTGAATGGTTCTATAGAAGTGTATTAATTTAATTAATGTAATATTAATAGCCCTTAGAGATCTTCCATGATACCAATATCACAAAAGTTAAGGTATTTTCATTAACTTTATTTATTTTAAATTAAGTATTTAATCACTGTTATTGCACTGTCCTGTCTTTCTGATTATAAGGCCTATATTTTATAAAGGCAAGGGGTAAAATTTTCCAAAGTGCCTAAGTGATTTGCTAAAGTACCGAAACTTCTTAAGTACCTAACTCACTTTTTAAATGGGGCTTTGGCTCCTAAGTCACTTAGGAGGTTTTTGATTTCAACCTGGGTCACTAATTTCAAAATGGAAAAAATTACTGTTATTTCACTTCAGACAATAAAAATACAACAGTTAGGAATCACCATTTTTCATATGTAAAATATCATCTCTTCAGTTAAAATAGGAAACAGCCTTAATTTAAGAGAGGGCCAAAATCATTTTACTCATGAAGTGCAAGAATCCTTTAAATGGAACTATACCTCACTTCAGTCAGTCTTCATCGAGTGCCTTACTGTACTTTATTTCCTAATCTATTCCTGTTTTCATTTAGCCCTAGAAATGATTTTGAGAGCCAAATTAAACCTCTGCTTCTACACCATGAATGCTACTGAATCATGTTTTATTCCAAAACAAAATTAAACCAGGCAATATACACATTTTAAGAGTGATCATTTTAATTTTCAGCTTCTATTTCTTTGTATGTCTGGGAGGATAACACTTCTGGATCCATACTGGATTAGATATTCTACTGACTCCTTCCTTTTCCACTATACTGTGCTAATCTTGCAGCACAAAGCATGTCAAGGTCACATTTGTAAGCCTGGCCACAGATGGAGCTCTTAAACTAGCAGAGGGAGACTGATCAGCCATATTCAATAGCATGGCAATACACCGCAGATACCTAGTTAATGAAAAATTAGCTTTAAAATCAGATGCTGTTTCTGGATTGCACAAAAATAAAGGAACAAACCTTTAACACATTTCATTCCAGCATTTTCTGTTGTCTTTAATATTTTGTCCAGTGGTTAATTTGTAATTCAGTTATTTGTTCTTCTGTAACCAGAACATTCAGGTTTAAATGATAAAACTTGTGATACATCATGTAGGGTTTGTATATACAGGAAAGATAACCTGGAGTAAAATAGGGTGTAAATTTAAAGCAGATTAACTATTCCTGGTTAACTATGTGGGGATGTTCTTATTCCAGAATAAGAGTGCTTTATCCCAAATTAGCTTAATCCCATAGATCTTTTTTCTGGACTAATTATGAACACTTAATCAGGAACAGCTACTCCAGAATAACTCATCCTGTAGACAAGGGCCAAGATATTATTTTGGGACTAAATCTTCAAAGCAATCTCAATCCACCCTCCATTTTAGCGTGAACAATTTCACATATGTAATCACTTGTATGTGTTCTGTTTTTCACATAAACAAGAGTGCGCACAAGTGATAAAATTTACCTGTACAAAATCCACTTACATGTTTAATCTGTAAACATGCATGGAAATTTACTTATTTATATGCTATTGTTATGAGCTGGGTTAAGCTTCGTTATGGGTTGAGCGAAAAATCTCGTTGAAACTGATGTGTGAATGGATCTGTGACACTAAGCACCCCTATATTTACACCTTAAACACTACCGCGATAATCTTTGTACAAAATATGCCTTGTGAGGTATCATTTGAAATCTAATAACTCACTGATCAATAATATTCTTGCATGATGTAGGTATATGATATGTGTTATGGGTTATGAATATATTCTGGAATTAGGACTAAAAAGTGTGTGTAAACCAGGTATGTCAGGGGGACGTCCATCCTAAACAAAGGAATGTGTGTTAACCTCAATTTACATATAAACAAGAAACAGGACCATCAATACAGCAGAGGGAGGAGATGGCAGGAAACAGAACAATTTGCATTTCAGCAAACACAACCTGGAGAAGAAAGAACATGGAACTTTCTTCACCACCAGACTCCAGGTTGCCTTCTCCACAGCTGGAATAAACTTTAATTTGAGAGGTAACCCTCAAAAGAATCCATTTCATAGGCTTACTGGTCTATAAAGACAAGGAGATGAACCTCAAGTGATAAACAACTGAATCAACTGATGGTATGCAATATTACTGTGTATGGAGTGAGGTCTTTTCTAAAAGCTAATGACACACTGGTGATTAATATCACTGTGAAATGTATATATTAACACTATATGAGGAAATATGGATACTTAATGACATACTTTAAAGTCTGTGGCGATATGAGGAGAAACAGTTTCCTTCCCAGACAGGAGAGAATTTACCTCTCTCATGTAAATTAAGGATGGTGGAATCAAAATGATGGAAGTTCCATTTATACACAGGGGAGATAGGAAGCCCACAGGAAGACAAGAATGGCACAAGATCATCCTGCCTCTTGAAATAAAAGTAAGTGAACTTTGGAAGATATAAGCAAGGACACAAGCCATCTTTGGCATTCATCACTAGATAAATACAAGAGGACAGAGCTCTTGCCAGCTCAAAAAGATGGGTCCTTCAACCAAGAGGCAGGGGGAGGAGTTGAAGAGAAATATCTTAAACAAAGCCTGTACCTTGCTAGATTAAGTTTTAGACTTTCAAATGCAGGTTTTCACTTTTATTTGCTTGTAACCCTTCCAAACTTTACTCCTTTTACTTGGCATTGTTTAACCTATGTCCTATTGTTAATAAATTTGTTTTACTATTAATTTAAAGCACCAGTGCTGAGTCTGAATTAAAGTGAATGTCAACTTCAGTTAATAGGGCAAGCTGGTGTGTTTTGTGTCTTTAAAGGGAACAAACAAACCTTATTATTTCTCTGAACCGTCCAGGAGAGGGCTGGACATTACACAGTACATGGTTCTGGGAAAACTTGGGTCTGGGAATGTGTTGGGGTCATCCTCCAAGTAGCAACCAAGGCTGATGGAAGCCAGAGTAGGGCTGTAGACAGGTTGCTGGGGTCAGACAGCCCTGATTCAGCAGTTATAATCACACAGACACTCAGGGTGTGACCTGCATGCTTGTAGGCTGGATGAAAGCACTCAGGCTCGGAGCTACAGTAGCAAGGCATTGTAAGGCACTCGGGGTTATAAGACAGGTAGTGACACAACCTCTCATTGGCCTGAATTTCACCCCAGAACGTGAGTGTCCTTCACTTAAGATTGCTGTAAGAGACAGTTACAGGGTCAACTCCTAAAACAAGGCATAATGGAGTCTGCCAAGAAACTAGCAACATGTGGATGGAAGGTTCCACTGAGTATTATTCTTACCAGGTGGGTAGGTGCATATGTGGGAGTGGAAAAAGTCCAGCTGGCAGGGGGCAGACAAGGAACTGGGAGAGACTCAGTGGCAGAGCAAGAGAGCCAACCAGCAGTCTGTAAGCACAGTGAATAACCCTGGAAGAAGCCTAGAGAGAGCTTTTGAATTTGGTGCTGGCTAAAGAGCAGTGGGGCACTAAGCAAAGAATCTATCCTGTGTTTGGCTCCTCCTGCATTTGGAGAAGTAGGACTTTGTACATACCTTGTAAATAAACAAGCCTGCAGCAAAGAAAATCCAAACTCCATCATCAATTTCTACTCCCAACTCAAACATCCCTAGGGTCATGAACTAGACTAGCTGCTTGGGTTGAAAAGGAGCAACACTATAATTTGGGCACACAAGGGACAATGCACCAAAGGGTTCATCTACACTGCAGCTGGGAGTGCCTGTCTACCCATGTTGGGAAGTACACATGCTAGCTAGCATGCTAAAAATAGCAGCTCAGCCCGGGGACCATGGGCAGTAGTTCACTGGGTATATACCCAAGGGATCCTAGTAGTTTGTATTCAGGTGACTAGTCTGAGTTGCTGCCCATGCTACCTTGGCTACGCTGCTATTTTTAGCATACTAACTTGAGCATAGCTTGTGCATTTGTCTACCTGTGCTGGGAAGACACTCCAAGCTACAGTGTAGACATACCCCAAAACTGTGCATGCAATCACTATCACACACAGAATGGCACATATATAATTATAGGCCATGTTTTGAAAATGTGTCTCCACACAAGTACACTTCACACAAGTATACTTCACAAACTGCTGCAATTGCTACTTACCTACAATGACCTGAGTCATTATATCCAAGAGTCAACGAAACAGCAATGTCTTCTGTGTTCACTCATCCAGTTGTCGTAATTTTTGCTTTCTGGCCATCACTCTCAGATGTTCATCAACAAAACTTCTTGCACAATCGGATCCCAATTTAGTCTATAGGCTGCTGCTGGCTTCACCTCTATACTTCTCATTAGTTCAATGTTATTAAACAGCAGCTGTTTGGTAATGATGATAATGGTTCAACATCATGAAAGGAAAAACTGCAAGTGATTTTTTGTTTGTACAATTTTATATCAAAACTTTTCAGATTTGCATAACAGATATCAAATCTGACATTTTCTCTTCCTATATACACAAATCTCAGAGAGATATTAATGGAAGCTCTCCATATGTATGTGAGGCGCAATACTGTATTTGAGAATAGAATTTTCCCTTCTTACATAAATGACTTATTATTCTTTATTTAGGACTGGAACATGGAGTTTTAGTAACAGCTATTGATTTTCTATACGTACAGAAAAATGTTATTTCAAACAACAAATAAAGTATTTATATTCCAGGTATTTGTATGGTACCTAATCACCATTGTATGCAACTAACAATCCCTGTGGTATTTAATACTATACAACTAGAGAATTATGCTAATTGTAATTAAAGCTATTTATTAAAATTATATAGCCTAAGGATAGTTATGCCAGTTATCTTTTCAAATTATATAGACAGAATATGTATACCTGCAATTGCCATCTGAATCCAACACCTTGTTCATAATGACCTCAGGAAAATACTTGTGTATGTTTCTATTTTAAACCACAGGAGAAATTTAACAGCCACAACATTTTTACAATTGTCATTTGCATGTCATTATTTTTACCATTGTATTATCCATACTAAGTACTGTATGGGGATATTGTGGTAACATCAATGAGGCAAAATTTCACAGTCAGACCTGAGCATTGAGCATATATGAATATGAGGCACAATATAAAGCGCAAAGACTTTTTTCACCTGAAAAACTACTTTGCCCAAAACTATGGGGAGGTCTTTCAAGTCTGGATCCTCTGCAAAATTCATACCATAGGTGAAATCCTGGCCCCACTAAAATCCAGGAGAGTTTTGCCATTGAATTCAGTAGGGCCTGAATTTCATCCAATATATTTGTAGGAGCCATTTGTTGGCTTCTACCTAATGTTTTGTGTTTCCATCCTTCTCCTTTACATTCCCTTTAAATATCATTGAAGCTGGTGTCTTCCAGCCCTTAAAATAATTAAAGTTTTCTTTTAAAAAAAGCTCTGTGCCCCAGGTTAATGCTGAGGTATTGTACTAGCTTCTACACCCAGCTTCTAGCCTGCACCATTCATTGTGTTGCTGGTCCCAGTGATTGTCTGAAAGTGAGTTTTCTAGAACTATCTTTAAGGACAAGGGAAGGACCTCACCTGAGTCTGCAACAAACTTTCCTGGGAAGCCATCTGCCAACTAGTGTGTGCCTCAGAACTGAATCTACACAAGGTAGGACCTGGAGAAATGGCAGAATTAGCACTCCTCAGAGGAAGGAAGCCTCTCTTATAAGATTTATCTTAATAAATGTTAGAGGGAAGGAAGTCTGCATATGAGGCCCTAGGCATGAAAACTCTGAGAGACTTCCAGATGCTAACAAGAAAGCACAGGGGAAAAAATGGAGCTTACAAAGAGATTTTGTGGCTTAAAACAGACCTGGAGATGTTGGGCAGAGCATACAGAATTTCTAAGACCTGCCAGGCTTCCCAGACCCAGGAATCATGAAAGGCGTTTGGCCAGGTTGAGAGAGACAGCAATTTATAGTCATATGATTCAGATTCAAATATAAGCCCCAAACCTTAACAAAAATAGCAGCCTCCATGCACAGCCCTAATATATAACAACTCTCCCTTCTACCTGCTTCCAGTCTACTCTTATTCTGCTTAACCAATTTTCTCCCACATACCTTTTCCATGATTCTACAATTTACAGTTAATAAGCTTCAATGCAGCCATATCCTGTACTTTCAACTAGCGGAAGTGAAAAACAAAACAAAACAGAAAAATATTTTCATATTTTATGAAAAATTTTCCCCATTTTTTGTTTAAAACATTTTCCAGCAGTTTCCCAACTGGCCAGAAAGCAATTATTTTCCCCTTTTTTCATTGAAAAAAATATTACAACTGACATTTTCTGATCTGCTGTACTTCTGATGTTTTGATGCCAGACAATTTGGTAGACTAAGAGAGTGCTACAGTGTACGCAACAATAGTATTCAGGAGTCCAGTTTGTCAGGACAGACAAAATCTTGGCTCAGGCTGAGTCTGCTCAGGCTTCTGGACACATTTAATTAGGAATGGGAATCTTCAGAGGCTTAGCACAGACATTCACATAGATATACCCATACTCATTCGGAATCATCCTCATCCTAACTTATCACCTGTCCTTACACTAAGTAAGGGTTACCAGACTGCATATATTTTGGGGACACTAATGTAAGCAGCTGCACACAGCCACTAATAGCAACCAGGCCAAGTGTCCAATAAACAGTGAGAAATATCTATTAGCTGGTACACATTAGTCTACTCAAAGATAATACCTGCACCAAGACTGCTCTTATATAACCTTTAATCTTATTAGACACAAGAAACTACAGATTTCTCTTTTCTGTCATTACTTTGCGGTTGAATAAGTTTGGTGATGCTGCTGCATTTCTTGGTGGTAATGAACATGGGCTGTGTTTGTTGACATGTGCATTCATTAAGGGAAACACAGGCTTTTATTCTGAGACAAGATATTCACAGGCAGCCCTTTTATGTTGTATATATGGCCCCCTCAACTTGTTCCACCTCATCACTTTATGATAAGTGGCTAAAGTTACCTCTCATTACCTTTTTAATGATAATTGAGCAGCGTTGAGGATAAGGCCTACCCCATTAACATCCTGCACCTATACCCATTAGGCTACTCAGATTATGTTCTTGCTTCCTGTTACTGTTGCTCAGTATTTGCCATTTAGAACCCGTCATCCCCTACAGCTGCAGTCATTATTTTAGGACTAAGAGTCTAGTTAGCAAATAAATGACCTACTTCCCTGCCCCTGTCATTTACATTCAAAGATCTGGCCACTGGTTGGATTGCTTAATTTTATCGTTGTTAGGTTCCAAGGATAATTTCCTTGTGGTTTGGGGACTGCACGCAGCATAGAAACTAACTCTCTTTGAGTCATGCTTTTGTAGAGGGGGGAGAGAAGGGGGGGGGGAGCAGCTCTAATCTCTCTCTCTCTCTCTGTTTTTATCCAATTGTCTTGGCGGGGACACACTGTTCGTGGTTATTGATCTGGAGTAATAATTCTGGAATAAAGTGATTTTTATTCAGGAATAGAGTGTCCACAAAGAGGGCTGTTCTGTAACAGATAATGTGGAATGGTTTATTCTGCAATAACTATGCGGATCAACTTCTCTGTGTAGTATTGTGGTAACTACCAAGAGACCTTGACAGAGCTGACCTGGATCATTTTTTATTATACTTGGAAGAGCATCAAACACATGGTTCCTTTGATGGGTTTTCTCCACTCATTTTATTTTTCTTGTCTACTTTCAGTTAACAGTTTCAATTCTAGTTGCCACCTGCTTTTATTGAAGAGACAATGAATGAGCTTGAGCTTCACACAGCTAAACCTAGAAAATCAGACACCGGTTCTGAAGGTCACAGAATCAGATGAGTGACTACCCAGTATTATAGGAACCTCCTCCACACCAGTAAGAGATAATGGAATTATTTCTACAACCAGAATTATTGTTCAATCACTTTCAAAAGATAAATATCTTTTCTGTCTTTACAATGATATTCACCCAAGAGTTCTAAAGGAACTCAGATATGAAATTGAAGAACTACTAATTGTGGTAAGTAACTGGGACGGGGTGTCTGCCCCACACTGGTGGATAAAGGGTTAAAAGCAGCCCTGGGGAGGCTGCATAGCCTCCTTGCAGGGCTCAATCAGTGAGGGGCTGCAAGGAGTAGCTAATCAGGGCAGAGCAGGCCCATATATAAAGAGAGCTGCAGGGCAGAGGACTCAGTTCTCTCTTGGGAACCCAGGGAGAAAGGACTGGGTCCCTGAAGGGCTGAGGGAACCGTCAGGTCAGGTCAGGTCGAGTCGAGTCGAGTCGAGGGAGGGAGGGAGGGAGGGATGGATCTCCAGCCTGACTGGCTGAAAGACTGAAGCCTGGATACAGGGGCGGAGAAAGTGCTAGAGCTATGAGGAAGTAGCCCAGGGAAACAGACCTTAGGGGTTAATGGAGACGCAGTGCATGGCTGTTGCCTACAGGGTACCTGGGTTAGGATCTGGAGTAGTGGGCAGGCCTCAGTCTCCCTCCCCCCCACTTGCCACTGAGGGGAGTGGCCAGTGAAGGGCTGCAGTTTGTCACTGAGGCAAGTGGCTAGAATCTTGGGCTGCAGTCGGCCACAGAGGTGAGTGGCTGGACAGAGGACTGCTACTACCCCAGAAGGGGGGGGGGGCAGGAAACGGAATGGGGCATGGCCAGAGGGCTCTGTCCTGAAGAGGACACTGCAATCCTTGAAGGCGACATAGGTCTGGAGCAGAGGTGACAGCAGGCAAGGCACCACCGGAGAAGGGCGCTCTGTGAAAAGACTGAGCTAATTCCCAGAATGACCAGCAGGAGGTACAGCGGTGGTGAGTCAAATGCCCCCATTACAGTAACGTATTGCTTAAATCCCCTTCTGTAGCCGATGATGGGAGGATCGCTAATGGAGTGCTGATTTTTTTAAAATTATTATTATTATTATTACTTATTATTTAAAAGGCTGTGGAAAGAATCCTGGCAGTTGCAGGCTGGTGAGCCTAACTCCAGCACAAGGCAAACTGGCTGAAACTATTGTCAAGAATAGAATTATCAGACACCTAGATGAACACAATATGTTGGGGAAGAGTCTACGTCACTTTTGTAAAGGGAAATCATGTCTCGCCAATATACTAGAATTCTTTGAGGGTGCAACAAGCATGTGGACAAAGGTGATCAGAAAGCCTTTTACAAAGTCCCTCACCAAAGGCTCTTAAAGCAAAGGAAGCAGGCATGGGATAAGAGGGCAGATTCTCACAGATCCATAACTGGTTAAAAGATGGGAAACAAAGGGTAGGAATAAATGGTCAGTTTTCATAGTGGAAAGAGGTAAATAGCAGGGTCCTCCGAGGATCTGTACTGGGACCAGTGCTGTTCAACATATTGATAAATTATGTGGAAAAGGAGTAAACAGTGAGGTGGTAAAGATAATACAAAATAAATCAAGATAGCAGTCAGCTTTGGACTTAACTAAGAGTTACAAAGGGTTCTCAAAACTGAGTGACTGGGCAACAAAATGGCAGACAGAATTCAATGCTGATAAATGCAAAGTAATGCACATTGGAAAACATAATTCCAAATATACATACAAAATGATGGGGTCTATATCAGCTGTTACCACTCAGGAAAGGGATCTTGGAGTCCTTGTGGATAGTTCTCTGAAAACATCTGCTCAATGTGCAGCAGCAGTAGTCAAAAAAGCTAACAGCATGTTAGGAACCATTAGGAAAGAGAGAGATAAGAAGCTAGAAAACATCTTAATACCACTATATAAATCCATGGTACAACCACATCTTGAATACCATGAGCATTCCATCTCAAAAAAGATTTATTAGATCTGGAAACAGTATAGAGAAGGGCAACAAAAAATGATTAGGGGGCATGGAACATCTTCCATACATGAAGATTAAAAAGTCTGGGACAGGTTAACTTAGAAAAGAGATGACAAAGGGGGTATATGACAGAGGTCTATAAAATCATGAATGGTGTGGAGAATTTGAATTTACCCCTTCACGTAATACAAGACCCAAGGGTCACCCAATGGAATTACAAGGCAGTGGAGTTGCTTCTTGTCTTGGTTCATCACCACAACTTACTTTATCAACAGAAATGATAAAAATGCCAAGACACCAGTTTCTCATACATTTAGGTGGTTTCTCAATGTCTCGAGAACCAATTTCCATTTTTAATTACTTATTGCATTACATATGGAAAAGCAAAGTTAATAAACCATTTGGACTCTTCACCAGCCAATTTGACTTTTAATTTTGTATTAAAACAGTACACACATACTAGCCATCTTATGAATTAGTCTTTAAAATAACTTTGATACAGATATCTGAGAATGGTGGGAAAATTACATGCTAGCTAAGTACATAAAACATCTACTTAGATGAAAGACATTCCACAGAGGGGAAAAATCTCTGTACATGTTTATTCAATTGTGTATGCTTCATGTGTAACTAGTACAGCACATTACCCACAAACAATTTCTCCATCCACTGTAAGTACACTAAGTTCAGCTACCAGTGCTTAATAAATATTTGATCCTAATTAGACCTAATGAATGTGTTTGTTTCTCTGCCTCTGCAGTGCTATTGCAAATCAACAACAAAAGAGACTCTGCTCCCTCTCCCAACCATTTTTAATGCAGTGCTTCAGTTGAAGAGAAATTCAGAGAACTCAGAAGTTCTGTTCCATTTAAAGTTAACTGAATATTTAAAAATAAATTTTCTCTGTAGCACTGTTAGAACAAGAGATAAAATAGTTATCCAAAACAATGTCTCATTTATGAAAACTTCAGCAGAATCCGCTTGGCCACCAAAAATCCACAAACAGTGTCCAAGGACCTCATTCTGACCTGGGATGACTTACTTGCATTAATTTACTCATATGCCTAAGTGTTTGCAAGATCAAGACCCAAATAATCTTTCAATATTCAATGTACTTTATTAAAAATCTTGAACAAAAGAGACAATTGGCTACTTGGGGCAATTTAATCAAATGTCAGTCTTTTTTTTTTTTTTTTTTTTAAATGACAGGTAACTTTGTTATAGCCTTGCAGAGACATATCAATTTCCCTCCAGAAAGGAAAACCATCCAGCAAAGCTAAAAACACATCAGATTTATCTTACTCAGCACTCTCAAAAATTAATGAATGCAAAAGCATCTACTGAAAAATGCTAATAAAATGCTTTAAACTCTTCCCAGTGATGGCTTAAGCAAAAAAAAGCAGGAGAGAAGTTTGATTTACTGGAATTTACAAAAGTTGGGCACTTTTTTCCAAGTAGAACAACTTTCATCTTTCTTACATTAGTTCTGAAATTCACACGCATTCATTTAGTATTACTTGTATTTCACAGTCGTCAGGTTCATAATGTGCTTCATTTGAACAATTATGGGCATTCTCCTGTTTTCAGTACAAAAATAAAAATTGAGTTTTTAATAAAAAACCCAAAGTTGTGGAGTGAGTGTTGTGGTCTCAGTCGATTTTCCAAGTAAATGAATAAGCATCCGCATCACAAAGAAAAGGCATCACAATTGGCACTAATTGGTACCCTTGTCCGCAGTCCTAGCAGAGAAGTCAAGGATTAAATGCATGCATACAGACAGAGCTTCCCCAATACTTCTAGAGGTGGTTCCAGGACAGGGTGAGAGACACTGGCATAGTACAGCATGTAAGCTTGCACTGTGACTTCCAGAGCTGCACCCTATTTTGTTATCAAAGAGAATTTTTGTTTTCAGGAATGTCGATCTAGTACCTTTTAAGCCCTCTAAATTGTCTTTAAAATACATTTTTCCTCTAGCAGGATGGGAAATTAGGGAGATTATCACTTTTATAGATCTTAAAGATCTAACATTCCCATAAAATAAATCTTTGATGCATGAGCCAACATTCTCAAAAATGGGGGCCTAAAGTTAGGCCACTAAATCCATATTTTTAGGTGTTTATAGAAGTGGCCTAATTTGACTGAAATGGGAGTTATTGGGTGCTCAGACAGGCCATTTATTGCAGTATTGCCAACTCCAAGCATGCAAAAAATAATGAGGTAGGCCCCCAAAATCATGTGATTAGCTTAAAAACCACAGGATATTAAAAATGTAGTATATTTAGGCTTCTCTTTTACTTTGTCTTTGGGTTTTGGAGCCTTTAGGATACAATTGGGTCACATTTTCTATCTTCCCCTGCAATCACAATGGCAAGTTTATTTAAAAATAAAAGCTAAGATTATAGAAGGTGGGATTTTATACAAAACCCAAATATTGTGAGATTAATTTTAAATGCACAAGAATTAGAAACATTGATTTAGGTGCCTAAATATGAACTTTAGGAGTAAAATTTTCAAAAGCATCTAGGTGATTTAGGATAACTATTTTCAAAAGTGACTTAGACTCTTCAAATCAATGGAAGTTCAGCGCCTAGGTGCTTTTTTAAATTCCCAGTAGGCACTTATATGCATCTTTGAGCCTTTAATACCTTTAATAATCTGGCCCTTAGGAGTCTAAATCTCACTGAAAGTCAATGGGAAATGTTTGAGGCAGTACCTAGTTGGGTGGCCCTTAGAGCAGATGGTGGAAATGTACCAGTACCAGCCTTATACCTGGTGCAGTGCATGTCCCCAGGTACACCGTATGCCTCCTTATTCCCTTATGCAGACATGTAAGGTAGGCCACAATCTGGACTGTAACATGCAGTACTTTTCCCCGCTTCACATTAGTTTACTCAGAAGTGAGTTGACTTAATTAAAGAAATTGCTTGGGAGAGCTCCAGGCACATGTTGCATTAAGTACAACAGTTTAGGGAGTATTACCATCTTGATTACCCACTGTCCTACCTATTAGTTATAGGAAGCTAATCCAGTGCAATCTTTTTGTTCAATATGTGTCAACTTTAAAGTTTTAATCAAACTCAACCTAAAGTAGCAGCAGAGAAAAACTACATAAATATAACCAGGTTTCCCAGGATATTCTTATGTTCCCCTTTAATTTTTCTTGCCAAATAATATTGTAATAAAGGCTTCTCCACAATACACGGACATCTTTCACTCTTAAAGATTCTGCCTTTTCACATTGCAGTGCTGCATAAACATCAAGTAATGCTCAATAATTCACAATTGCCATATTAACACTTTTAATGAGTGCTGACAAATAGGTAGAGGAGAAGCTCAGCAAATCTATCTATATGACCCTCACCATGACGCCATCAGAATACCACCCCAAGAATTGATGAAGTTGGGTAAGTATTATCATCTTTTTACAAATGGTGAATTGAGATACAGGAAAATGACTTATCCCAGTTCACACACAAAGTTTATAATGAGAACAGGAATTGAACCCAGATATCATGAGTCCGAGTCCAATAAAATAATCCTACATACCCTCCCACATTCTTAACAGCAAATGTCCTCATACAACTTTGACTTTTAGAAACCTCTTTTTTTTTTTTTTTATTCACTGTATACAGATGATCATTTGGGTTGCATTTTATGGCATAGGAAGTATTCTATTAACGATCACATTAATTTCAGAAAATAAAAGCTACATTTTGGAAGATGGATGCTGTAAATAGGATATAACATATGGGTTAAAGATATCATAACTTCTTGTTTCCTCTCTCAGTACTCATAGTGTGTCAACACCAGAACTTGTATCTTACACTGATGTTTAGCTGAGTCTATGCCTGCCCTGTATATGTTAGTGTAAATGACACCATACCAGCTGAGCTGCCTCCAGTCTTTCAAAACATCTGTTTACCTTTGGGTAAAGGGAAAGCAAGGACAGAAAGCTGGATGTGGTGTGTCATGTATTGGTACTAAGAAATTATCATCATAGTGATAAAATACTACTGGAATCTTTTACTCTCATTCCTCATCATGAGGGTACTTTAGGTCACCCTGTTGCAGCATGGATAAAAATCAATGATTCAGAATATAAAAATCAGATTTTATTTAAATTGGATTTTTTTGATAAAATGGTTTTTTTCCTCAAAAACCAATCTAAAGATAGTTTTAATTAAGATACATTATAGCTCAAAGATATCTCATCATGGAATAGGGATTATAAAGTCTAATTCTATAGTATGAGACAATATATTCATGTAATGTTTAAGAAAAGTTTTGTAAATGAGTTCCAATAGTTCATGGATTAGGGACCCAATCTTATGGGGTTCCAGGGGCTTCTGTATAGATTATTTAGGTTAATCTTTCTATCTGCCCAATGGGACTCAGTGCTTAGTCTAGAAGATACCATCAGAAATGCTTAGTTTTGCAGTTCTCAAACTTTTGTGGATTTGTGTCTCCAGAGATAACATGCTTGTTAACAGCAAAAATGTTTTAAAATAAAAAATAATATATAAAGGTGAGAAACAGACCACAATCCTATTGTCCCTCTGCAAATCTGTGTACACAGTCAATCCCTTACCTCTCTCTAAAAGTGCAAATTTTCAAAAAGTTCAATGAATAGAAGATTGTTTGGGGCGGAATAGATCTGGACAAGGAGAAGAAGTCTGGAGATAAATGTGAAACGGGAGAGACAGGCAGTACAAACAGAAGTGAAACTCTTTGAGCAGCATATTCCAGAAGTCTTGAGGTCTTTCTGAGTGTAGCCTTCATTGATTTGAGATCTACCATACAATTCTCTCACTAGGAAAGGGAAAACCTATAATGGCAGCAGGCCATCAAAGAGACCCAGTTTGGGAATAAGAACCATTCAAAAAATATATGTTTGCTGATGATGTTTTAAAGAAAGTCACACCTGTGAACTGGTGGAAGTCACTTAAGCACAGGATTGTTTTCCTCCTAATACAGCATGGCAAGAAAATCCTCCAAATATTAATGATAGTTCACCTCCCAATGACTTCATAAATATCTACTTCAATTACCTTTGGCAAATGAAATAACCAATCATTCATTCATTTTCTGATATAGCTGTAAAACTAATCAGAAAAGTTTTCAAAATAAATCACTTTAAAAATGTATAGTGTGTACCTTCCAAAAATCTCTGAGTTGTGAAGAATATGTACTAAGGTTATAACAACCAACAAGAATGCACTTTTATGTAGAAATCCATGATTAAATTGAGTCTTCCTGACTAGTGATTTAAATCATGATTTAAATCATAGAATACCAGGGTTGGAAGGGACCTCAGGAGGTCATCTAGTCTAACCCCCTGCTCAAAGCAGGGCCAATCCCCAATTTTTGCCCCAGATCCCAAATGGCCCCCTCAAGGATTGAACTCACAACCGTGGGTTTAGTAGGCCACTGCTCAAACCACTGAGCTATCAAATCAATTTGATTTAAATCAAATCCATCCTACCCTGTTGTGAGGATTCTCACCATGAAGCACACTCCACAGAACATGTATATTTAAGTTTAATTACTTGAAATTGCCACAGTTTGTTAAATTAAAAATAGTGAATAAAACATATGTACAAGTTTTGCTCTTCCCTGAAAAGCTATCAAGGCCATTGTTGTTATGCAGGTTCACATGAAACCTGGTGGCCTACAGAGATGAGCAGTTCACTACATTTCAAGCATTCAGGGCTTATCACAGTCTATTCTTTGTCTACATTTAATTTTTTATAATACATTTCACTGATTAAATTACATTGTAGATAGAATAAACCAGATTCGGCAGCAACACTGATGCCTTGTTGAGATCTAGTTTCAGGCATGAACCTCATACTTCTTATTGGATACTGAGGAAAGGTAACGGTCACTTTGCATGCAAGTGGCTCCAGGTGTTTGGTCACTGAAATGGTATTGGCTTTGGTTTTGAAGTGGATTGCTCCCCTAACCTTCCAACCTGATGAACAGGACCACAGTTGAAACCATCAAACAATACTGTACGTTGCTAGAACAAGTATCTCTCTCCAATACAGTCCTCCGTGGTTTATATCTTCAAACAAATGGCAACAGAGGAGGGAAAGCACAACTACCATCACCTCATTCTTATAGAGCATCAAAAAGCAACTCACTAGTTCACCAGATTTAAGGAGGGTGACAAATTTGAGATTTTTTTGGACTGGGGCTGAGTCATTTACATAGATAATTTTTCTACATGTCCTCTCCAGTAATGAAGTGGAACACTATCTGGAATAAACAGCGATGTTATAAACTACAGAGGATGGTATTGAAAATAAATATCTATAATATTCTTACAAAGCACAATATTTTGGAAATATTTTGGGAAGCTAAAAAATATGTTCAGGGATATAACTTAGATAGATCTCTGAATCTAAATATCTAGATTCAGTGTTGTTTAAGAGCAAAAAAACAAAACAAAAAACCCTGTGGTTCTCTAGATCAGTACAAGCCCAATTCTGCCACATTTACCTCAGACCAAGCGCAGCCTCAATGTAATCAGCATGACTACTGGTGAAAAAAGGTACTAAACACAAAGATGGCAGAACTGGACCATATATTCCTTTTTATTATCGCTATGTTGCAAATTCCAAGGTCCTTAATGTGTGTGGCTGATCTCTTCCTTTCAATATTAAGAAATTCTCAGTTTTCATTATTGTTACCGTGGCTATTGGTACTCCTTTAGCCAAAACTGCAGTTGTGTAATGAGGAAGAAATAATTTGGAAAAGGGACAAAAATGTAACTAGTATGACATCTGCCCTGTTAGCTACAACATTCATTCCACTTAATGATTCACTGGAAAGAAATGTCACAGTAAGAACCCAGTTGCTCTGCCAATTAATTCATGAACATATTTGGACAAATTGGTGGGACTCAGGAAAAAAACACCTTTAATTTTAGACAAACTAAGTGAAGTATGCAGGTCTCTGTCTGAACTCTGAAAATAATCCAAATGGAAAAAAAAAAAGTCAACTTTGGGCAAAGCCAGATGAAGAAATAAAGCAGCAGAGGGAATGACAGCCATTGTTTCCATTAGTTACATGTTCAGCAATTTTGTCATCACAGCAATGTTCAAAACATAGACCCAGGTAAAGGTGGGGAAAGTAAAATCAGAAATAGGCTAACTCCTTTGACTTCAGTGGAGTTACTCCTGATTTACACCAGTGAAAGCAGAATCAGGCCCATAATGTTGTACCATGGGTACTGTGCTATATAATTGGTTATGTTTTGGCTATATACAGTGTATGTTTTATAGAAGAATTAAGGTATTAGAATAAATGAATAGGATAGTGGATACTAGTATTAGCCATTTTCTTTTCATGCCTTGTAAGTAACAGACAGGATTTTGTCTGTGTCTATGTTAATTAGATTACAGGAATTTTAGAGGTCCAGGCCCCAATGTGGGAGAGGACAGTTACAAGATTTAGTAAGGTCTAATTTATGATGTCTGTCTTGTTCAACATAAAACACTGCTATTTGTTACCTTTTTGAAGGTCTCTGCAAAGTACTGTTTGTGTGAATGAGGAATGTATGCATCAGGGAAAGATAAGGTGTCAAGGCCATTTTTGAAGCCAGATGGCCAAGGGTGGAGGAGTGAAGAAACTGAAGAGACTCAGAGATGACAGAGAACTATCAACGCGCATCCATGTTTGAGGAGGGCAGACTGATGACCCCGAGGTGAAGGCTGGCACCCTTAAAACACAAGATAATTAATTAAATCAAAACCAGAAAGGATGACCCTCTCGGAGGTGTTTTGGGTCATCAAAAGATAACACCAATTAAGGAGTAACTGGTCACAAACTGACCCAGCAAAATCCATAGACTTCAACGGAGAAAAATGGCTATAAGAATATGGTGCTTTGGCATGGGACTTTGGGTTCCTCTTGCCACTACTCCAGGAGCATCAGATTGTGACCGACAAAGCCCGGCTCCCCTCTGTGACCAATCTGGCTGGCCACCAGATTGATCCAGACTCTGGACTGGCTACTATAAAATCGACTGGCAGGACTGTGTGTGTGTGTGTGTGTGTGTGTCTGAAAAGCATATGCTAATTGCTGTATTCTCAATAAATGCGCCGTGTTGCCTTTTCCCCTATTAAAAAGATCTCATGTGCTCTGTTTAAGCATAACAATAACATTTACTATTTCTGGGCTCAATTATATATTTAAGCTATTTAGGCACAACTCGCCATTGCAGGCAGCGTGGAACTATACTGCCCAGGAGGGATTATACACACTCAAGACAAAATGCATCACGGCATTTCCAAGCAAGCATGGCCTGTATGTCTATTGCACCTTTAAAAGTTTTTGAATGAGGGCTAAATAATACAATATGTCAAAATTGGTTTATTGTGAGTAAGGATTTCATCTTTGAGATCACACTGATTGAAAATATAACTCACCAATGCTGTAATAAAGCCAACTGCAACCTCTAAATATATACGGTAACTTTTAAAAAAACAAGTATAACCAAAGTATTTGTCAGACTGGCCCTTATTTATTAGTTTTAAATTAACAATAAAATTCACGATTAGGAAACAAGTCAAGAACTCATCTGCTCAGGATCAAGGAGGAACACACACTATTTTTACTTTCCTAACACTTACACATTTGTGCTATAAACTATTCATGGATGTGAAAGTGAGTATTACTAAAAAATGAATATTCTGGATATACCTAGGGCCAAATTTTAAAAGCAGAATGCCATGCACTTTTTATGGTACCATACACATAATAATGATACAATCAGGACATACACCACTGTACTTGAAAAAGCCATGCATTTGCAAGCACTAATAAATAATACTTTGCATTACACATCCAAAGATCTCAAAGCACTTTATAAAGATGAATACAATAATTATTCCCAATCAGAGATGGGGAGCTAAGGCACAACAAGGTTAAGTGAGTTGATTACAGTGACAAGGTGAACTCATGGCAGAGTAAAATCAGGTCTTCTGTGCTGTAACCACTCTTCCCCCCCGCCCCCTTCTCCCATTTGTATGTACAGTTACTGATCTAGTACGCGGAAATGCTTGTGCATATGCGGAAATGCAGGGCCCCAATCCTGCCTAGGTCTGGGCAGCTACAACAAGTACATATGCTATGTTTTTACGTCCTTCTACAAACAGAGCTTCATGAGTTATTTTTGTTTTCCTTCCTCATTCATTGACTGCAAAAATAATGCTGTGTTTTAGGACTGAAAAGGTATATTTTAAAACTTGCATCCTGTATATGCCTCATACTATCCCGTGAATGGTTTCTGTAGGATCTTCTATTGATATTGCTCTGAAGCATACTTCATAAACGGATTTAGACTCCAATGATTGCCACAAGTTGTGACTCAATCCCTGAGGGAGGCGGGAGATGCCTTTCTTCACTTAAGCAGTGCAATATGTGCTTTCTTAGGCAGAGTTCTAGAAACCTGCTCTATAGTGCTCAAACTGTCAGGCAGAGAAACCACCTTGAAAATGCAGGGTCACTACACCAAAGGCCTTGCGGAAGCAAATGAACTTCTCTGCCCTTTCAAGGAGGTTTTTCCCCCTTATATCTTGTCAATTAACAAGAAGAATATTTGAGCTGCCTTCATGGTGGAATGTTTCGTTCAGTATTTCTCAGGGTGGACTTTTGTTACAAAAACAAACAAAAAAGAGAAATGATTCAGTAAAAAAAAACTCTACTCACTATACTAATTGACCTAAAATAAAGAGAATTTCTCAGTGAGAATAGCAGCCAAAGTTCCCTTCACTCTGCATGGACATGTAGTTATCCTGTTGTATAATTATAAACTTACTAATATTAACAGACCTGCCAAGTCTCACTCATCTTGCTGGAGTTTCTCTTAATTTTTTTTATTATTTTAAGGCAGGTTTTACAGCACCACACCTGTTGTTATGAATGTGTGTGTTTCAATTGCACACCATAGGCCTGATTCTTAATGGGACCTTGACCCATCCTCATTTTTGCAGGTTCAAAATGTCATGCATTTGCTCACATGAGAGTTTACTGGATGAGGCTTTATGTTCATGTAGGGTATATATTGCACGTGTAGCTGTGTGTTCAGCCCTGCACGTAGGGTGTGATTCACAGATCAGAAATCAAATGCAGAAGAATATCTTTCACCAATATTTTTTTTGACAAAGCAGACAATATGTTAGATTCAAACCTTTCATATTCTCTGTAGATAGGTCAGTGCCACGGACTGCTCATTTTCCGCTCACTGACTAGTTCTAACCTAAGAAATAATTTCAGTTTCAACTTCATCTGTGACAGACAGGAGGGCGCCACATGTAATTCTACACAATACTGAATTAGTTTATTGGCCTTCCTTAACCTTTCTTCATTGTCACAGTGCCATCTTTAGTAGCAAATTGCTCAGGGGTAAAATCCAGTAGGAAACAGAGGACTTGGTTTCTAGCTCCCTATTCTGCCAGTTCTGCAACCTTCTAAATATCTAAAACAAAAAAAATAATTAATTTAACAGTTTAACCTAACTCATAATGGCAACAGTACATCTAACTCTTAATATTTTATTAGAACATAAGTTTATTCTTTGCTAGCTGCTTAGTGTCACCAGTTTTTAACTGGATGATTAGTGAGGATGCACAGCAAATGTACAAATCAAGGAAACATCTTAATCATCTAAAGGATTTGTTAAGAAACATATGTTGTTAGAAAATGAATTTCCAGGAACTCATGCTTAATAGATGATACATGTAATGAGCTCTGTAGGCAGACAGTGCATTCATAAACAAGGGGTTGAAAGCCTGTCATGGAATCTTGACCATTAATGGTAATGCTGAGAGACTCTGAAGGCACACCAGTGCTTGATGGTCAAAGGTTGGTGGCCTTTTGGGAAACAAGCTAAACAGAGGAGAAAATGATTTTGACCCCTCCAGGATTCCATCTCGAATACAAATGATTACAAGAAAAATAATAATATACTACCCACAGCCAACTTTAAAACTATAGAGTATCTGTTGAGCAACAATATTTTAATAGCGAAAAGGTTATTTCTATAATAGCTGCTGAAGTGATTAATATAGTTGTAAAAAGAATATGATTTACTGAAGGTTTTTATTCTTATATTTTGTACTGATGACTGACTTATTACTTGCTGTATTTATCTAACAGTCACCTCCATGGAACGACAAACAAACCACACCACAGACAGAATTGTATGCTCTCAAATAGTTTTGTATCATTGTTCTGGCTGGTCAAAAGTTATTTTCAGAAAAGGGTGGCAGATGCTGGAGCCCATTTAAAAGTGAAGAAAAAAAGATTACATTTGAGACACTGAATTAATTTTGTATCTATTGCAGCACTCGAGGAACATTATAAAAATAATATATTAAAAGCAGCTTTAATTATATCATCAGAGCGGTCCCTTAATGAAGGAACTGATTTTTTTTCTGTAACCCATTGTCCTTCCCCATTCCTTCTGTTTCTTATCCCCATTTGCCATATCACATCCAAATTCAGGTACTGCTCCTGCAATCAGAGACTCCCAGGCAGTCTCTAATGCTCACACACAGATCCATTTAAGTCAACATGGCTCAAAACAAGCACAACAGTCTCTCTCCAAACAAGCACAAAGGTTCATGACTGGGACCTTACAATATAAACTTTGGGACATCAAGCCATGTGCCACATTCTTTACAACCTTCACTTATATTTGTGCTAAATGAGTGTCACGCTGGTGTAAAATGCTACCCAATCAGAATTCTCCACCCACTTTGCACAAGTATACATGACTGGGTTGATTTTTTAAAAACACATGAAATGGGCCAGATACACTGCTCTGAAGAATGAAGTGCTTAATTTACTTCACAGCATAGGTAAGGCATGAGTTACACAAATACAAACATTCCAAATCTGCCTGACAAATAAGCCTCAGTCTTAACCTAGAGGGACCTCTTCTAAAGGAGAAAGAATAGTTTAAGTTCAGTGCCCAGTCCAACCATGGCCACCCTTCTGAGACACACAAGAGGGATGCCATTTAATGTCAACTCTGGTGGTAGTTTTTGTGATATGGACACTTATTCAATGGGAAATGAACTAAGGGTACTAGATTAGTTTCACACAGACCTTTCAAACACCATCCAGTGGTCACAAATTTTGGCCATTATTTACTTGGACCAGACCGAGATTCGGAATCTCGAGATGAAAGGACCGGAGACCATTTCCAGTCCCCACAGGGTAGAGTTTTAATACAAAACTATTTCCCATTGGCGGAAAGGCTACCATCAGTATTAATAATCACCTCAGTTTGGAGTTTCAAGTAACATACTCTTTTGTCAGTCCCCTTTTCTAGTCACATTATGGCCAGAAGATTTCTTCCATAAGCTGCAACTACACAGGAACATGCTAAACAGAGAGAATATATGATACAGTAGAACCTCAGAGTTACAGACACCTCGGGAACGGAGGTTGTAACTCTGAAATGTTCGTGACTCTGAACAAGCCGTTATGGGATGCTCCTCATGGCGGACTGCTCAGAGCTGGGGCTCACAGCTCTGCAGTGCCTGCCCGACGAGTGGGGCTGGGGTTAAGCAGCTGGTTCTAGCCCCCTGACTGCAAGAGTTATGAGTGAGGCACCCTGAGGCATTGCAGTGTCAGTGGGCATGCGGTGCAGGCTCTGGTCCTTTAAAACTCAGCTGCTCCTCCAGAGGGCAGTGTGCAGGTAGGAGCTTGGGCTCAGACTCCAGCAGCTTACACTCCAAGTTTCGGAAGCATCTCAGGAAGTTTCTTTCCCAGGCTCTGAGCTTTCAAGCTTGTCCCCCTCTGAGCCAGGGGGGAGGGAAAGGGGAAAACAGCATTCACCACCTCCTACCTGTAAGCGGCTGCCCTGTGTGATGGTGATTAGGGGGTGTGAGGGTGGGGACAGGCAATGCAGATGTGCCTACCTGTAAGATGCAGTACAGGCAAAGTACAGTATTCGCTCTTTTTATTTTGGTCTCTGATGCTGCCTGATTGGTTACTTCTGGTTCTCCCTAGTGTCCGGTAGACTGGTCAGTCTATCACTCTGGTGTTTGCATCTTTGAGGTTCTACTGTAGTGTGGTACAAAGATTTTATCACCATGAGATTGAAATGGGACCATCTCACAATGGTGGCAAGGGGATGTTAGAATAAGCCATGAAGGAAATGGATTAGTAGGCAGAGTGCGGGCAAACACAATTTACCACATGCATATCACCACAACATACTACTACTAGTCACCCACTTGGCTCACAGCAAAAAACTGATTGTGTTGGGTGACTAAATTACATTTATTTTCATTACCTGTATTACAGTAAGCAGTTGGCTTCAGGGCCCAGTTGTGGTAGGTGCTACACAAAAACAGAGTGAACTGTTTTTCCAGGTTTTTTTTTTTTTTTTCTTATTCTTCTTTCACTAGAGTCATTTTCATAGTAAGGGTAACTAGAGCAGTTTTTCTGTCTGACTGGTACATTTTCATGATAAATTTCAAAGATGAATACTACACTGATTATATAGTTAGTGAGTGCATATATATAAAATTAATCATCTTTCAAAAAATAAAGTAATATAATATTAAAAGCTAAGCCAGAATTAATGTATTTTAATGTTTTGCTGCTGCATTTAGATAAATACGAATGATTATTAAAAGATTTAATGAGATGTTAATCCATACAGACCTTTGCTATCAGTTTTTCTCACCTTAGTGAAAGAATTATCACTATGTTTTCAGGTGGGAATTTACAAGTGTTAGCCATCAGTGTGTGTAACTTCACACAGCAGAACGTGAATAGTGTTTGCACTGACAGATTATATAGCAATGGATTTAGAGAAAGAACTGTATGTTAAATGAAGATGTGTTAAGCTCTCAATCAAAAGAAAAAAATAGGAAAAAAATACAAGTGGAAAGACTATTGTCAGAAAATCTATGCATATGTGGCTAACTGCATACACTGCCTACAGGGCGCTTTGTTTTGTTTCCATTCAGTGCCTTATTTTAATACTCAGTTTTTCCTCTTGTTCACTGTGGAACACAGCCTACTATCATCTGATGTGATATTAGCTGGCTGGATATCACAATTATTATGTAATTTGTCTGGGTGCATAAAGACACGAATCAGGAATTTGAAGGCGGCAAATGAGTTGAAATAATTAAACATATGCTTCAGCAGTGATGTAAATAAGGCAAGATATCACTCCATTCCCATAACGACAGAATCAGAAGTATTACTGATGCAGGCACCAGATTTTATTTTTAATTTATAGAATAAATGGCACATTTCAACTTTACAATGTGAAAATAAACAGCCAGTTGTTAGTGGTAGTCACTAAAATTTGACATTAATTGAAAATAGATTCTGAATGTTGATATTGGGATAAGATCAGCACAACATGAATGCTAAAATTTATCTCCAAAGTGTTAGTATGTGCCATTTTCTATTCATATAGCCAATGATCTGTGAGCCCATAGGTTTCATATGCCAGAAGACAGCCATTGGTGTTGTGAAGCAGCTAATTATCTCCTTCAGGTTTCTAAGGATGGTCTTGGTGAGCACAGTGTTCTTCTTGATCAGATGCAGCCAGATATCTAACACCTATTATCCAGGTTTAGACTTCTGGAACATGAGGTCTTCTGGGCTGGTTTCACAACATGATGACATCACAATTAGAGATTGATGAATAGTGGGAAGATATATTTGTAATTTGATCCAATCATGTGAATATCCTTCCCTGTTAGCTTTTCCACAGAGATTTGTGCAACTGAACTTTGTTCATAAAAATGTTTGGGAAGGAGGTTTTATTTGAGTAAATACAAATATACTCTTGGTAACTAACTTATTTCTATATATAAAAGACTATTTGATCTGGAAATGCATGTCTGGCTGTCAAATATATACATCACTCTCCTCACACACACACAGTGGAAATATACCAATAATAATAATAATAATAATAAAAAACAAATAAGAGAAAACTAAATGAGAAATCTTCAAGACAGCCAATAAATCTGACTTATTTTTCTTTCTCTGGGGTCTTTATACAAAATCCAAAAATAATATTCATTTTTTGTGCTAAAGGGGAAAAGGAAAGATTTTAAATGATCTAAAATAGCCAATATTTGCTTATTGCCTACAGTGTGACACACTGTTCTCTCCTCAACAGACTCAGTGTCTGAATGATTTCTTCAGGTACTACTTCTTTTCACAAAGATTAGTCCAAGCTAATTAGGGGATGGGAAAAGACTGTGACTTACCTGTATAGTAACTGTTCTTCCAGGTGTGGGTGCAGATGTTTATTCCGTGTGTGTGTGTGTGTGTGTGCGCGCGCACATGCCCAGTACATAGAAGCCGGAGAATTTTGCCTAGCAGTACCCATAGGGGCAGCACTCACACCCTGTGGCTCTCACCCCCCCCCCCCCGACTATTTAAGAGCAGTATTGCCTGGACCCCCCTCAGTTATTTCACATCAAACATCAGGAGTAGAGACCCCCAAAGCAGAGGGGATGTGGGGTGGGTTGTGGAATAAACATCTGCACCCACATCTCAAAGAACAAGAGTTACAACACAGTGTAGTAATGGTCTTTTCCTTGAGTGGTTGCAGATGTGTATTCCACTTAGGTGACTCACAAGCAGTACTCACAAAATATGGGGCTCAGAATCTGCTCAAAGAATGGCTGCATAACTGCCTTCTCAAAGCCTGCATCTGACCTAGATACAGTGGTAATCACAGTGTCTGGTAAAAGTACATATAGAAGACCAGATAGCAGCCCTGCAAATGTCCAGTATTGAAACATCACTGAGGAATGCTATTAACATCATCAAATGAGCCCACAATCTGTGAGGATATGGTGTGAACTACTTCATATGCCGATGTAATGAAGTTATCCATTTGGAAATCGTTTGCCCAGAGACCACCTCACCCCTCATCCGATCTGCACAGGAGATGAACAGACAAGGCAATGCCCAAAAAGGCTTAGGTCTGTCCAGATAGTACGCCCAGAATCGTCTCACATCCAAGGTGTGAAGTCGCTGTTCATCCACATTGAGAGTGTGGTTTAGGAAAGAAAACTGGTAAATCATTTTGTTAACAAGAAACTGCAAAACCACTTTTGATAAAAATTTGGATGTGGCTGTTTGGCCACATTGTCCTTGAAAAGCTGTACACCAGTGGCTCTGCCATTAAGGCATGCAGCTCACATACTTTCCTTGCAGATGTTATAGCTACAAGAAAGGATGTCTTTCTGGCACAAGAGGGACAGAGCAGGTTGCCAAGGGCTCAAATGAAGGACCCATGAGGGCATCCAGGACACTATTAAGGTTCAGCAAAAGAATCTGCTCTTACACAGTCAGGTGGAGAAAACTGATTCTCCTTAGAAACCTCACCACTGTGGTTGCTGTCAAGTGAATCTTCAATGTGCTGAGTCAGAGATCAGAAGACTGAAGGTGTAACAGGTACTACAAAATGTCCTGAATACAGGCCAGCATTAGCTGAATTCCCTGAGCAAGCAACTAAACTAAAAAATGTTTCCACTTGGTCAAATAAGTCATCCTACTAGAGGACTTCCTGCTGTTAAGCAATACTTGTTGAACAACTTCTGAACATTGTTCTTCCTCATTTAGTGATGTAGCATCCAAGCCATGAGATGTAGAGTGCTGGATGCAAAACTTCACCGTGGTGCTGAGTTAGTAGGATGGAATGAAGAGGAAAAGCGATATAGGAGGTCAAACTGACAGACTGAGAAGGTCAGAGAGAACAGACATTGCTTCAGCCAAGCTGTAGGAATGAGAATCAGTTTGATATGACCTAACCTCATCTTGAGAATGACCTGTGGGATGACTGGGATTGGAGGGAAGGCATACACCAGAGTTGATTCCCAGTTGAGATGGAAAGAGACATTGGCTTTAGGGTCGCGAGACTGTTATGTTTTTATTTGCTGACCTTTGCATTTTTATTAGTTTTTTGCTTTTTTTTAGGTTTGTTTGGTTTAGTGTTTTTTTTAATAGGCTTTGGCTATTTAGCAGCAGGGAGCTTGTTTGTGTGGGCGTTGGCCTTGAGCGGCAGTTTTGTCCCTTATTTTTGAGCCTAGCTGAATTGTTGAGTTAACCCATTTCTTTTTCTCTTCCTCCCCCTTTGGCCTTTTGCTACCTGCAAAGGAATTTTTTGCTTTACACTTACACCTTAACCCTTTTCGATATTCTTTTTAATACATACAAAAGCATCAGCAATATATGATGCTGGTGTTTACCCAGGGGACCCCCTGTGGGGGGGGGGAGCTATATTGTGACAGTACCCCCTTGATCCCGAATCAACATTTTGGTTTTTACCCTTCCTCTGAAATGGTGGCTAGTGTTACCGTTGGCCTTTTACACAAGCAGCAATATACCACAAACAGAATTGTTAGGGCGAGAACAATTGCCTACACTAGCCAGTAGTAGCTTTTGGCTTTGTTAGTGAAATAACATAGCACATTTTTTTGTTGGCATAGATGCCCCATCCGGATGACTGTGACAAAGGCAGCTTTCTCCAAATTAAATGTGTGTTGCAACACTGTGAAGGAGGAGGCATCTGTATTGTTTTGCCCTGACGAATTTTGCAGGCCTGAAGCAGCAAAAGCGGTTTTACCACTTTTTGTTTGGCATGTCTCTGGGCTCTCACAATTACTGCCTTATTTTGTTAACAAAGCAACAGTGAAAGAAAAAGAACAACATAAATGCGCCTACTGGGGAAACTGAGGCACAGACAAAAAACTTTAAAAATTATTAGTTGTTTTGTTACAGCCTTGTTTGACTTTTGTCATAGATGTTGTCTGCCTGGTTCAGGAGGTTAAAACGATATTTTGTTCAGGGATTAGGGGCTGCTACTGCTTGCCAAAGGGCCTTTTATTTCACTTTAGGCTACCAAAGGAGGAATAGGGTTTGTCCCCATGGGACCATGGGAGGTTTGACGCCACCCATCAGGTATTTTGCTGTGGCCTTGCTGTGTTTATTTGGACTATGCATTGTTTTTAAGGCACCTCCCCTCCAGCCTTTCGCAACACTGTGGCTTGGGCCCCTTTCACAGCTTGAGCTAGGGAGAGCCTTTGGAGGTATTTTTTTATATATATAATTGTAATTATTTAGATAATTTTATGAACAAATGGAAACCTGGATGGTCCAGGCAGGTGGCTGGTCCACAACCGAGGCCCACAAGGCCATGACCAGAAACCTAAGGAAAAACGTATGTTTTGAGCTGATTGGCATGCATTTATTTTAGTTTACCGGGTAGCTGAAGGTGGTACACTACCAGGGAGATGCAATTTACAAAGGAGTATGGACCCACCCACTTGGCGTTTAGACTGTGGGTTGCCTTTTTTAGCTTTTGCAACATTACCTTGTTTTTAATTTTCCATTTTTTGATATTTTTAATGATGATTTTTTTATGCTTGGCTTTTTTTTTTTTATTTAAAGCGGCCTTTATAGCTTTGTGGGTTTTACATAGCTTTTTTTTAAATTGAGCAAAGCTGAGATTTTTTTTGGTTGTGGCAAATAGTAAATGTGATTATTGGTAAACCCAGTACTTACATTACATTTACATTTGTTTATTAATGGGTTGCTAACACTTTTATTTTTTTTTCAACTTTTTTTTTTAGGAATTAATAAATACACATTACTCATTATACAGTATTTTGGTTTTATTATTTAATTTATTTTATACACAGGATTTTAGTGAAATGTTTTTACTTTGGAGCAACAGGCACGGACAAGCACACCCACTTTTGAAGAGTCCACTCAGTACAACCTCTGGTGTTTAATAGCTTCCCTCCCTCCCCAGCCCACTGGCTTAAGGTTTGGGGTAGCCAGAAGGATTCCATGTGCCATATGAGGAGTGGGCTAACTTCTTATATTTTTGCTTTTAGAGCTTGCTGGTGTGCATTTTTAATAACAATTTTTTAATTAAAAGGTTTGGGTTTACTATGCTAGAAACATACTGTATTTATTTGTATTGATAAGTATTAAACAGTGATCTTTTCCTTTGCTTTAGCAAGTGTATTAAAACATTAGTGTTTTTTGATATTACCCAAAACATTTTGTGTTTTAAGGTGGACAAAGCAAGTATTTGCATTTTAGTACATTCCACAGCTATAGCAGTATGGTTTTTTATTTTTATTTGTTTTTGTATTAGGCTGTCCTGTAGCTGGGACAGAGAGCTTAATTCATTTTTAATTATTTTTAGGTTTATAGTATTTATAACTTTTGCTTTAAAATTAATTTTCCTAATATGGTATCTGCTACCTGAGGATTTTTTTTTTGTAATATTTAATACACAACAGTGCTAGCAACAAGACAAACAACACAAGACAAAACATAGAACACAAAACACAATTTTTATTGTGACAGTAGATTTATGGTTTTTGGGTTGCTTTTTAGCTGGCATTAGTTTTTTTTTATTTTTTGAAAGACAAAAATAACATATTTTACCCCTTTGGGGGTGGCAGATTATTCCTTAAAATATATATATATATATATATATTTTACAAATATTTTTGCTGATTGCAGGCAAAACAGAGGAATTACCCCCATATTTTCCTGTGTTTGTTTTATACACAGGCTAGGTTTTAATGGCTTTTACCTTTATTAGTTAGGTAATTTCCATTAACACAGATGCTTTTTGGTTTGCATTTGGATTGAAAGCCATTAGCAGCTTAGAGACTTTGTTTTAAAAGGGACACACAATTAACTTTTATCAGAATTTTGATTACTGTTTATTTTTAATTTTTGCTTTTAAAACATACAAAAATTTGAAAAAGAAAACACAACCTATGGTGGCTTTCTTTGGACCCCTAATAGGATTTTAATTAAGTAGCATGGTATGTTTGAATGTTTTTTACTCCTTCTGCAATATACACTGCTTTGTTTTTATATAGCTGTCTATAGATTACATTTTTTATACATTTGGGGCAGTTAAGTTTTAATAGAACCCTTTCATTTTTTTTTTTTAGCAAATTTGATTAAATTGTTTATAGTTAACTGATCTTTTTTTTTTTGCCTTGATTATTTACAGACTTTTTTTGGAAAAGGGCCCATTTTTCCTTCAGAATGGTTGCAAAGAAACCAAGAATTTTTTTTATAACATTTTTTTTAAATACTGTTACAATGTTTAATTGATTAATCCCTCCAGCCTTTGCCGAATTAATTTTTTTAAATTTGATTATTTTTTAAAAAGACATTTTAATTAATTTAGATTTTATTATTTTAAATACTATTTTAGGGATTTGAATTTTTGATGTTCGCATTTTTTTATTGTTTTTTATTTTTTGCTAACTATGCCGTTAGGGCTTTTAACCTGTTTTTTACTTTTTTTATTTGTTGCTTGCCTGCTTGTTTGAGCCCAATCCTGTTTTCCTTGCTGCACCATCCCTTTCCATGGGCACAGGCTTTGTTTTACTACCAATTTAGGACGGAGGGTGGGCTACTTAATTAGCCCCCACCCCTCCTGGTCCCTTTCCTTAAACATTTTTTTTAAATTGTGGAATTACCATAATATTACTTACAAGAAATAATATACTGCCCAAACTCCTATATTCTTTAGATTTTGGTTCAACAGAGCAAGATTTGTTTAAAAGGAATAATCTTTTGAAAAAAGTATTATCTTTGAATTGCTTCCTTTTAAACATTTTTCTACAGGTGCTACCACTATTTGCCCACACTTTTTTAGAGTTGGGTTTTATATAGAAAATATTGCCTGAACATATTTTTATGAATTTTTTAAATTTTTATAACTTTTTTGTTACAATTTGTTAGTACAGCTTTTAAGGTTTTTTTAGTTACTTGAAATTTTAGGTTGCCCACGATTGCACCAGGGCTTACAATGTTCACCCTCCCCCCTTCGGGCCGGAGGGAGAGACGCTAAACCTCCCTCCATATTACTTGGTCTAATACCACTGAGGGTTCATACACCAAATAAAACCCTTCCCGGGCAGAGCGAAACACCGTAAGTTCTCCTCTTTAACTTAGGCATGCTACTGCTGAGGGTGTATGCACTGAGGATTGTTTGCTTGGAGCAAGAATTTTTAAGTCCTCCTCCTATTACCCGGGACTTCTACAACCGGTGGTATACCCACCTGCACCTTTCCCCCGCCAACCAGGGTGGAGAGAGGAATGCTAAACCTTTCTTCGGTTTTCAGGCATACTACGGCTAAGAATGGGCACATGTTTAATTATAAATTTTTTAACATGTAATACCAACAGTGCCATAGAGCAAACATAAAATGCCCAGGGCAGAACAGTTGGTGCGCTCCACAGGCTCCCCCCCGGGAATTCTCCACCAAAACTGTGACAGATTTTTGTTACCATCTGCCTGAGGCATTAGGTGATTAGGCTGAGGCCGCAGGATTGTTAGGGGAGGAGATGACAGAGCACACCAAGTAACTGAGTTTTAAAGCTTTATAAATAAATAAAAAGAAATAACAGCGGAAAGTGCTGAGGGGGGAGCCTTCTCCACGCCACTTAGAGGAAGAAAGAAAGTGTTAGTGCCCCAAGCCCTAACCCACTTTTATACTTATACCTGCACTACCCGAGGCTGGCCAAGCCTGGATGTAACGTAAGAAGAAGAAGGGGAAGGATGAACGGGAGTTCTTGTCCAGTGCACGGGTTGTTCAGGGTCCGCTGTTGATATTCAACTCGCTTTAGCTTTTGGGAGGGTTTTAAGTCCTGGGTTCTTCTGGGGCGTTTTGCTTAGGGGCCTTTGTTTTTTGTGCTTTTTGTACCAGTTTAAACTGTCCTTTTGAGGCTTTTTTGGCATTTTAAAAACATATTGGCTTTAGGGTCACAAGACTGTTATGTTTTTATTTGCTAACCTTTGCATTTTTACGAGTTTTGCTTTTTTTTTTTTTTTTTTAGGTTTGTTTGGTTTCGGTTTTTTTTTTAATAGGCTTTTGGCTGTTTAGCAGCAGGGAGCTTGTGTGCGTGGGCCTTGAGTGGCAGTTTTGCCCCTCATTTTTGAGCCTAGCTGAATTGTTGAGTTAACCAGTTTCTTTTTCCCTTCCCTCCCCCTTTGGCCTTTTGCTACCTGCAAAGGAATTTTTTGCTTTACACTTACACCTTTAACCCTTTTTGAGATTCTTTTGCTAATGCTTTTGTATGTATTAAATATATGATGCTGGTGTTTACCTAGGGGCAGGCAGCTATATTGTGACAGCTCAGGAATAGAAAATGCAGCTGAAATCTGTGATTTTGGCCTGGACTATATCAAAGAGCAGGATCTTCCAGACTGTGGTACATCCCAAGGAGACCATTGGTGGGCAGTGGATAGTAGGCTAGGGACTGCAATCCCTACTGCAGGAACGGTGCTGATCCCAGTACCAATGGTGATCCAAGGACTGAGAATGGTGCTTCGAAGATGAAGGGGAAGAGGAAGAAGTCCCTGATCTCAAGGAGCCCTAGAAGTCATCCAGTGTGAATGGAGGCACCACCCCTGAGGTAGCAAACAGTCAGCCTCGTCCGGCACATAATACAGAGAAGGCACTGGTGCAGCAGATGAATGAGTAGTTGATGCTGTTGGTACTGGGAGAGGCATTGCCCTTGTAATTGGCACCAGAACAATGATGGTGCAGAGACCATCTGTTAAGGACACTGTCAGTGCCAAAGATAGCATCCCCACGATTAACCCCTCAGCACCACAAAGGACACTGGCAGCAACTCTTCAGTCTGAACTCTGGACGGTGTGGAATGTGGTGCTGACGAGCATCACTGCTCCACAACCTGACCTGGCAGGGCCAATGGCACAGCAGAATGAAGTAGAAGCCATGGTAGCTGACAGCCCCTGAACTGCAGGGGAATCTGGAATGGAAAGGCAAAGCAGGATTGATATGGTATGTCAATGGCGTGGAGATGGTGGGTGCTGATGATGTCTTTGTCAGTACCAGACTCAACAAATGTTTCATGGCCAAAACTGGAGTCAATGGTATAGAGTCCCATTGATATCAGCACAGTACCTGGGAGTGGTTAGAGGACACAGCTCCATCATACATATGACTCTCAGTGCCAGTCAGCACTCCTCTTAGAAGACGAAGAGGAATCCTTTCAAGTCCTGGACTGGTCCCAATTGGTCTCATGGCGTCTCTTCCTTGGTGGACACAAAGGAGAACAATATCTCTCTTCCTGTTAGGGGAAGCACTGGATCTTGAGCCAGGAGCCACATCTCCCGTCAGCGCTATAGGAAGAGGTCTGAAGAGGTCCTCTGCTGAAGCAGACCTCATGGCCCGCTCTAAGAGGTGCTGTTTCTCGCACCTGCATTGGCTTCTTAAATGACTTGCATATAGAGCACCTCGCTACAAGTGTGGGGGGGAAGAGTCTCTAGTGGGGATAGCTACCCCACATGATGGGCAATGTTTAAACCCCAGCGAAGGCATCACCCACGTTAACTATCTATCCTAACCACTATAACTAAACCTAAAGGTGCTACTAAGCTACACTACAATGAATTATTTACCAGGAGTGGCCAAACTAACCAACCCTTCGAGCCACATACAATAATCTTCAGAAGTTCGAAAGATGCAAGACATGCACAACTTGTTCTGTGAGCTGGTGCCTGCTGGGGTGTAGGGCTAAAGCCCTTATACCCCCCTCCCTGCAGGGAAGAAGTTCCTAGTCCCACCACCCCACTGCAGGGCAGAAGTCCCTACTCCCACCAGCCCACCGCAGGGCAGAAGCCCCAAGCTCCCCCCGCCCCCAGTCTAGTAGGCAAAGAATGGGGGAGGGGGCTCCATGAGTTATACTTTAACTGCAAGGCTCTGTTTGGCCATGACTACTATATACAATAAATTCCCAGGGTACTGTAACTGAGAAAAACACTGTGAGGTCAATCACCACACAGAATGCTCCGACTCCTGCTGAGGGTGGTGAGAAGGAACTGAGGAGAGTTGGGGCAATGCCGCCCTTATGTAGCCAGGGAAAGTCTAGAACCACAGGGAGCGAGCACTGACACTAAAGATACTGCTAGGCAAAATTCTCCGGCTGCGATGTGCCAGGCACATGCACACCTGAGTGGAATACATATCTGCAACCACTCAAAGAACTACATTGTGTGACTTAGCTGACCACTCAAGCAGATTGAATTCAAAATACTAAGTGTACTTAAAACATTCACTAGTTTGTGACAATCCAATAGACATAAATATATTCTTTAAAGTTTTGTTAGAACAATTATGAATAAAAACCAAGTTTCTTCAAGTTATGATGGATTCCCAGATAATTCACAAACAAACAAAAGGCCAAACCCAATAAATAAGCAGCTTGCAACAAGTAGTTCCGCCAGCTGATTCCAAGGCTCGCCAAACCTGCACTGTCATGTTAAATGTTTGTCAGGCTCTGATAGGGCTTATTCAGGTGGCACAGATTTCCACCAGAAACATTTGTCCAGTCCTAGTTAATTTTTGGGCGAAGTTTGCATAATTATTAGTAACAGGCTAAATTTGAAAGTCTGAAGTTCCAAAGACTGGCACCTCTGCTTCCAGTTCTAACTGGAACCTGGAAATACAAAGGTTTGTGAAAACGAAAATAAGAAAACAAATCAAAAACAAAGATCTTCACATATATCCAAACTACTGAACTTGAAAAAGGTCGTGTTTGGGTGCCATTAGAGTTCTTCTGGATGAAGTTTAGGTCAGCTGGTGTTTCACTTTATCTGATACACCCATTCCCAATTATTATGTTTGTCAAACATTTATTGAATTTCTGATCACTTCCTTTTACAAGCATTTATTAGGCACCTGTCACCATGGATATTTAAGCAGTGTAAGAGGCCTTCAAGATCTCAGTAAGAGATCAAATAGCATGCTGACCTTCTCCCTGAAGCTTTACCAATCATCTAGGATAGGTTTTATTGAAAACTCTTACAACTGTAGACTGTCACTTTAAATTCCAGGATATTTCCTGGTTCTGTTTTCCCCAGCGGGGGGCTCTATAGAGAATTATAGATCTGGGCCAGCCTAGCAGCAATCAGTATGCAGCCAAACAGCCCATACAAAGAAGGGGTGAGTTGTGTCTGTTTTAGAGAGCAGCCTTCCTTTGTCTCTCTGTTCTTGGGTTCTGTGTGCAGTGTCCCACTACAACCTGCCAGAGACAGTATTCTATGTTTTTATTTAACTTCTCTGTGTATCTGCTGTGAACATAATAACAAAGGAAACTAGCATTTAATCAATTGGAATGTCCTCACTAAAGCAGTGAATCATGCAACTGTTTCTAAGCTACCGGCCTTGTGCTTATCCTATGTCTGCAGGGAGTGAATTCCATATATGTAGGCTCACTACATAGAAAGTGCTCCCACTACCATACACAAGCTTCACATGGCATCAAGTTTTAGGGTTCCAATGAGCACAGATCATATAATAACTCAGAGATGGTACCGAAGAGAGTTTGAGCCTAGGCCATTTAGGACTTCATACAGGATAACCACTACCCAGAATTTCACCTAGTAGTGGATTTAGAGCTTTTTAATATAATTCACAATAAAAAAAAACAAAACTGGGCAGCTACTGACATTTATTTCCTAGACATATTTATATTTCCTTGACAGCACATGGAATTATGAATTACAGTCCCAGTTCTACCTATGAATTAATTTGAACACTTGCCTGAATCTAATTTCCTCCATGCAAATCCATTAGTGCAAAATGTTATATATGTACTACTATTAGACATTTCAAGAGAGAATGTCAACATAAGTAGATACATTTGGCTCCAATATTGAGTTCCTATAGCAGAGGCAGGCTTCTGGATTTCCTCCCCCCACTACAGTCTTGGATTTTCAGAAGCACTCAGCGTTGGCTTAATGTGGCTCCCGTTTAAGTGAATGGGAGCTATTGACTTCAATGGGAGCAGCATCAGGGCCAACACTGAGCACTTCTGAAAGTCCAGCCCTTGATGTGACTCTCCCTTCTCTTTTTTCACTGTTCTTTCTTCCCACTTCACCACTGAGTGTTAATTTCTTTTATCTGTTTGAGTCCCATTTGTGCCAGGTTAATTTGGGCCTCAGCTGTTGCTGCAATAGTCCAGTTACTGGTCTTGATCTTCAAATACAGGACCTGGTTGGAAGGGGGAATCACAGGTGACTTAACTCCATCTTTGGATTCCCTGATCTATAGGACTGCTGGTAGCCAGTCCAGGCAGCTCTAACTTAGCAAAGACTCATTGCAGTAGCTGAGGAGAATGCCCCCTCCCTCTAGCAAGTTCCGTATACTCAGGGCTGTGAGTGGGCCCATGCAGAGCTGGATACACTGGGTGAATCCCCAGCTGGCCACCAACACTGAGTGTATTGGGGCTGAGGATCTGGCCCCCTGAATATGCCTGCTTTTGAGGCAGTGCTCCTTGCTAAGAAGTGTGGTCTCTCTTCCAATACCTCTTCTGCATTTTCCCTTTCTCTGTGTTGGGCTTCCTCTCCTCCCTTATTTTACTCCTATCACCTCTTTTGTTATCACTCACTTCTACTTCCCTCTACCTTCCATTGCCTATAATCTCAAATGATCTTTCTTGTCTCTATCCTCTATGCTGCTGTTGACTCAACTTATTATAGCTACTTTTTGCACATTTATAATTGAAATTGTTGCTTGAAATGACTTTTACATTCACATTTCAAAGTTTGTCCAATTAATTTAACATCACTGAAGCAAAGAATGACAACCAACAGTGTGCATACCTCTAACTCTGCCAACACCAAAATCTGGAACACAAAGTGTGACAAACATCCAAAATGAGGAAGGGAGGGAGGGGACAGATGGACAAGTAAATTTGCGCAGAAAACCAATTATGGTGGCAATTCACTCATTTAGTTTAATTCGCTCTTTCTGTAACCTCAGTTTCATATTCTTTTTATTCCTGATGTAAACAATTTTCAGCAGTAGAAAGGATAGGACACCAAATGTGTGTGGAATTTAGGAAACCACCCAACCCAAATGAATGACATCCCTTGATATGAGGTATGTGAGCCTGGGTTTGGAACACATGCCTCAAATCACAGGGAGCACAATGTCAGGTTGGAACTGGCCCTGTGAGCTACTGAGGTTAATACTTTGATATGGAGCACTCCCTATTGCATTTATGCAAAAATCTGACATCATGATTCAGGACCTATGAGGAAATGGGAAAGTCAGGCTTCCAGTAGCAAATTAAGTTTCCCGTATTGCACGCCTGTCCTGCTTTGAACTAATGTAAATAGATTATTGATAATGCCAAAGCTAGGCATTGAAAAGGCCCAAATCAATACAAAATGGTATTACTGTTGTATTTCATAGATTGCCCTGATCGTAATCTGATTTGTTTACTTTCTCACTAATCGACAGTTCTATCTGCAATCTGCTTATTACATAAAAAGGGTGGTGGTACAATGGTAAGGTGACAGATAAAGACAGGAAACGAAAAAGGGCTCATCAGCAATGTTAGCTCAACAGCATTTACAGCGTGGAGAAGCTTTTAGCAAAGGAAATACAATTTATGCTTCATCTGCTGGTCTCAGAGCTCCTTACATTAAGACAGTCCATCGTAGGGTCTCAGGAATAGTGGAATGGTGCTGCAAAAGCAGCTATCCTCTTTCACATTTCTGCAAAGACCAGAGAAGAGCCACATATGGGGAGTTTCTGCCAGACATGGATCTAGTTGGCCACTGTTTTTTTTATTTATTTATTTTTTTTAAACAAGGATGGAAAAAATCCTTAAGGGGGACCAAGCAGTTAAGCTTCCTAGGCTTTAGGGTGGCATACGTATTTAAGCCTCCTCAAATGCTAAAGAGTATTGAATATTTAGTGAGTTAAACCACTAATGACACACATTAGTCATTAAACTACTAATATACATAGACAAGCACGCTCTTATACATGAACTTAAGTCATTAATTCTTTAAGGATAACTGAGGCTTACTAAAATACATTCAAAGATGCACCTAATAGATACACACTTAGGTGTGAACTTAAAAAAATGCACACATAGATGCCTTATCTCTCTATAAGAAGAAACACACAGTTAACATAGCTTTCAGTATCGTTCATAACTTTACTTTTATGATGAAAAGTGCTATGTAAGAGCTACATATTATTAACCAATCAATATTTTTCAAACTAGACCATACACTAGGGTTGGTTAAAATTTTCCAATGAAACTATTTTTGATGGGAAATTGAGTTTTCTATTACACTATTTTTGGGGGGAAAAATATCTACTTTCCACAATTATTTCAATTTTTCACCAAAAAATGTCTGAGAACTGAAAAGTCTCCAGCTTTCATTGGAAAACCAAAATATTTTGGCTGTAAACAAACATATCAATTCAGATATGCCATCTCAGTGCCTCGTGGAAATTCTAGTTTTAATGCTTCATGTCCCCATTCTCCTCTGGGCTGGGCTGCCAAGTCAGACTTATTTCCCATGATGCACCATGACCATAGTACTCCCATAATGCATTGTCTTGCCTCACAAAGAGGGGAAACCATGGTGCATCATGGGAAAGATAGACTGATCAGAGACTTTTGCCTGTAGAGAAGAAAAGGAGTATGAATTACCTAAACTACACCTTCAGTGCAGCACCACAGTGGTGTTTACAAATTGAACTACTTTGGTTTTAGATTTTTGGCCAAAAAGTCAAAGTTTTCTATCATGGATATTCCCATCTGTTCAGAGACCAAACAGCAAAAATTTCAGCCCAGAAGGTAAGAGTTCTTTTGGAAAGTGATTAGCAAATAAAAGAAGAAGATTGCCATCAAAACAATTTTGCAGTCAATTTTGCTCACTACCAGATGACTATTATATTGTAAAGACAAGGTACTACAACCTTAACTCACTCCCCACAAACTGCAGGAGGCTCATCAGGACGTCTTTCTCCAAGACCCTCTGTCTTAATGGCACTCTGTTGGCTCTGAAGTGACTGGAGTCCCTCCAGGGGTAAGGGTGTTTCCCAAGCCAAGGAGACAGAAGGGAGAGGAAATGTCCTTCTTTTTCCCACAAGGCAGTAATGGGGAACAAAAGATAAAGGGGAGCCCTTTTCCCAGCAGCCAGCGTGAAGGGAGAAAAGATGAAGTTCTTACATAATATGCCATCACGTCACAACATTACAGCTCTACATAATGATGATGAGTTGCAACAGTGCAACTAGACAAAGTAAACACTGTGATGCTACATTAGGACATAATTTGTGACTCTGTGACTTTATTAGATGACAAATAGCTGTCCAGCTGTTGAAGTCAAACAGCACAGCTCTATCTGGTCTTCATTCAGTTCATTCCATAACACGAGTGAATAGAAATAAAGAATAGTGAGCATGATTCTGCTCTCACTTCCACCATAGTGTGAAAGAAGAATCAAGTTTATTACTTATTCTACCTACATAAAACCTGAGTGTTCCAGCTATACGTATGAGAAGTGCCACCAGTGCAGGGCTATTAGCTCTCTGCAGCTGCTATCCTTACTCAACTTATACAGAGGGACTACTAGGGTACAACAGCAGCTGCATCCCTCTCCACAAGTGTCTTGGGTATAGAGGCAAATTATCTATGTCAATGCTGAACCATTGCCCTGGGCTTGTCCCAGAACTATCCACTATCACCCTCAACCTTCTGTGCTGATCTTTGTAGGCCCAGTGCGGAGACTACTTTTGTGGCTTGCAGTAAATAGGCAGACATGCTCAGCCAGTTGACCCTGGTGCATCCCCACTCTGATCCTTAAGTAGTAAAGAGGGCAGTGTGCTGCCCTTCACACAATGGATGAATTTCAGCCATTCTGCATACTTTGTTCTACTATTTTTAAACAGTCTTATTTTCTCTGTTTCAACATGGTCACATAGCGTTAAACAACATTCAGTTAGAACAAATACCCACTAATCTCTGCTATTGATAAGTGTGTGTAACTCACAGTAATCTCCACAGGAGCTACCCATGTTCACCGATGGCAGAACAGATGTTAAATTCAAATTCTTTATCAGCGTGAAAAATTCTTACTACACAAGTAATCCTAGCTATCAGGATAGAACCTTAATTGTTTCTAGAAGCAACACATCCTGAAAGCAATCACTGTATTTGGAAAACAGACCTGTACATCGGGAACAAATCAAGGAAATTCTGAGATGTCCTATTTGATCAGATGTGTAGGCTCCATTATCAAAAGCTTACACATACTCCTCTGTTTAAATTTATAGACAGTGGTGACAAGTCACATTTGTTTATTCAACCAACACTAACTGCTCTGAGTGATCCTTTACTCTCCAAACACATTGCATTACAAGTAACAGCACTAGGCTATTCAAGACTTACAAGGCTCCCTGGGAGCATATCAGTTAAGTAAAATAAAAAATGTAAACCAGGAAGTTTATTATTTTTTCACTGACATATTTGACATCACCTTTGGAGAGTGAACAAAGACACACTGTCAAAGGGAGAAACCTGCACAAAATGTTACTGTGTTCTTCATGAATGCAGAGGTATGTTTAAGCAAAGAAAGACATTCCATTGCTCTCCTGAGACTTCCTTCATTCAGCTGATTTACTTATGGTGCCACATTCACACCACTACAATTCAGATTGTGTCAGCATTTCACACACTGACTCCTAATTGCTGGAGCTTATTACTTGATCCTAAAAATTAATGCTAACCTGAAATTTAGCATTACTTGGTCTCGTTCTTGAGCAATTTTATTTGACTATAATTTTTTTTAATGAAATGTTTCATCATTTTAAAGTGGAAAATTCCCAGTTATAGACATTCCTTCACACTTACTTTACATAACTCAGATATTATTCTGATAAAAAATAGTATTTGGAAAGTTTTGCCAAGAATATAGTTTTGTTGTATTTTTTTCTCCAAAAGGCTCTGTTGCTGAGAAACACACATTTCTTCCAGACTTTCATCTACAATCACGTGCTCACTCCACAGGGGACCACATTACAGCAACCAACCTTCTCTCTAAACAGTATTCCTTTCAGAGGTCCTTAAAAACCTCTTTATAATGGGCCATCCACAAATGGGCTAACAGATAAGTCAAGCGGTCATTACTGCACGGTGGAAAAGTTGGGTACATCAGTGAGAAAAGAGTGATCAAGCTGGGGGAAGAGGAAGTGGGGTCTTTTGGTGAGGGATAAGAAGGCAACAGGCTCACTGTTCAGGAAGACAAGTAGGTAGGAGAGAAGAGCTCTATATGAGTAGAAGAGGCGGTTTATGAGAAGTGGATGGGAGAAGGTGGCTGGGGTGGCCCAGCATTGATGCACAAAGAAGGATAGATTGTTGCGGAGAGGCACAGGCCAGTTGATTCCTTTTGGTCAGAGACCAGAATGTAACTTGACAAGGTGGTTTAGTCTGATACTTAAATGGACAAAATAACCACCAGGTCACTGGATTATTATGCATCATCTCACTAGCTATCTGAATGCGCTTATTAGGTGAGGAAGAATCAATCAGCCAGAGGTGTGTCTGCTGAGTGATGCAAATCCCACACAGCTCTGAGGTTGCTACCTGCCCAGAATTATCAACACCTGGTGGCCCGGGTGAAGAAGAGTCCAGGAATGGGATCCAGGTCTCCCATAGCAGTGAGAAACACTAGCACAGGGCTCTGACCAAAACCTGCATTTCTGAACAAATATCACAAGACACCCAAGATGTTAATTTTTATACAAGTCTATACTTTTTACCAAATATATATATTGTACAATAAAAACTATATACACACTTTATAACTTTATGTGAATTTTTCTTGTACAAAAAGTAAACTGAAAATTAAAATTAAATGAGTTAGGAAGCCCGGTCACAGCTTTTCAATAAGAGAATTGACCCCAACAACTTTCCCCTCCTGAAAAGTTTAAGACAGAACACTACTGTATTTTTAAATGTAACTTTGCTTTGACATATGGCCCAGGGTTTCAATAAACTTTTTTTTAAAATGTGAACTCTAATTCCAGGTTTTTCTATGGCAAAGATTGAAAAACCAACTATGCTGAACTGAGGCATACAGTACACAAGAACATAGTAATTATGGTAAGCCAGTGGTCCACAGTGTATGTGAGCTGATGGACTATGTCTCTGTAAGCTGTCATTTAATGCTAGCTTCTTGCTTAGAGAAGTCATAGCATGCAGCAGGAAGCTGATCATCGAAGCTCGAAAAAGTGATTGATCTCAGAAATGGAAGAATTGGTTTTGCTTTTTTAGACATTTTCTTCATTTTGTTCATAGTAAGGAAGAATACAGGAATGTAGTCGACAAATCAAAGTTTTTATTCAGAAGGTGTTGTCATATCACCATAGCAAAACATTCCCCCCATCCAAGATACGTTAACACCCCACAATCAAACTAAATGTTATGTTGGAAGTACACAGATCAAAGCACTTTGAAAACTGTAAGCCACATCAGGTATCCTTATAACAGAGTAAAGGGCAGTTACAGAAATATTTTATGAGTAGGTTAAAGAAGCCTGCTGGTAAACGTGCCAACACCACAGATTAACTAGGTGCATACATTAACATCAGTGAAAGAAAAATTAAATTTTACATTGCACATGTCAACGTTTTAGATTATATATTGTCTCTGCACCACATGCAACAAACAAGCAAACCAAGCAACACTAGT
Organism: Chelonia mydas; assembly: GCF_015237465.2. Lineage (NCBI taxonomy): Eukaryota > Metazoa > Chordata > Testudines > Cheloniidae > Chelonia > Chelonia mydas. Next base: position 81,303,957 of record NC_057852.1, read on the forward strand.
GAATCAATGGAAAAGATGATTTTAAACACTAAGGATTTATGTGCTATAATTGAGAAATTCTCTTTACTTAGATAGTTGATTGTATTCTACTAACTTTCAAACACTAAAAGCAGGAAGAAATCTAAAAATACAGTGATCTGGGGTTTTGCTTTAGATCTTCTCTTATGATTTGGATACAACCTGAGAGCTAAATTATTAAAATTTAAAACCCAGCCCATTCTAAAATGCAGTACATACAACTTTAGATGAATATTTCAGAGAGCCTCAAAAAGGCACAGTAAAGCAGGACCTAGACTCTTGCTTCTGTACAACATAATTGGGTTTGCACTTATGTACAGAAATAGAACATATGGCTAAGAAATACTAGTAATAAGTGGCAGGTTCTCTCTGAACATTAGCTAGATCATCAAGAAAGTCAGTCATGAGTGCAGTAAGAAAACCTAGAAAATATGTTTAACAAAAAATATATATATGACTTACCGGACAGACCCGCTTGGCTGTTTCTCAAGTGCAGAGGAAATAAGTGCTTCTTCCCTTGTACATGCAGTTCTTGTTTATTTAGCCTTTTTTAAAGGTTTGCACTACAAAGGTTTAAGTTTAAGTCAAATCCAGGAATCTGTAGGGGAAAAACAGGGAAGGGGATAAGAGAGTAAATGAATCTCAGCTGCTGGCTGGTACTACTGTTCTAGGAGCATTTGAGCTATTTTCAGCAACGGACGGGTTTGCCTACAGTCAGGATTAAAATGCAAAACATTCACACACATAAAAATCAGGAAACCCACAACAACAACTTTGTGCATTGTCCAAATTTTCATTTAAAGAAACAGAAGGAACAAGTAATGTTGATGCAGAAAAATAATGTAAAACACACATATGGGGCCTTTAAGACTATATTACCTATGGGCTCAGGAAATTAACCACTATATTTTCTTTTAGCTTGGAAAAGTAGCTTCAAGTTTAATCACCACTGAAGATGCTGTGCCATCTCCACAAAAGGGTTTCTCTGAGCTGGAAGGGCTTTCTCATTTGCTCATTTTGCATTCAAGTTTTTTTGATCTAGGTGATGTCAGTGTCTGATGGCAATCCAGTCTCCCAGCAGTTTATTTTCAGTTTGCATCTAAATTTTCAGTGTCAAGTGTGCTATTTTTTGAATGTCTAAATATTTCTGACTGTGGCCTGAGACTGTAGCTCGTCTTCTCAGTAAGGACCAGGGACCATTCAGTGACATAATGGAGTTACCCACATACCTGCCTGCACCTATTGAAAAAAATGACAAGGAAAACAAAGCATTTACTCAGGTTGGGCTACTGATCACAGAAAAACTTAGCTTCATATTCATGCTCTTCTGGTGCATGAAAGCTGGTTTCTTTGGGGCTTACAGATAACATCAGTGAACTGAAATCACTTCTTCCGTCATGTGAAGCAGCTTTTCAGGATGTCCTCTATAAATCTTTTCCTACCAATTGTGACAGGCACAGATTACTGTGCGTCATCAAGACAACTTCTCACATCCCACCACATCACTGTGGACTGCCCTTCACAAGTCTGTTATTTCCGTCAGAAGGAAAAAATAGCGTTCTGAAGTTACTTTCTAACCTGGATCCAAAACAAGTCCATGCTGTGTAGATTATAAAATGCTTTATTACATCTTTAAATCCAGCTCAGATTTTTACTTAACTGGTTTGCTCATTTGGATAGGTTTTATGAGCTCAATCATTGGACAGCTTCAGATTTTTTGATATATGGTCTGAGAGTGGCTGGCATTTGAGGAATGTTTTCCCTGATGCCTGAGTCAGGATATCAGACAAAAATACAGCAACCCAATAAAGCACCCATGTGATAAAGCAATTATATATTGGCAATTTTAACAAAAACACGAATGAGCAAATGTCCAATTAAAAATAACGTGCTCACACACCATAATGCAGGGCCAATCACAGTGATGAAGCTGTTAAAGTCCGAAAAGGAACTTACTCTTCTATGTAAGGGGAAGGATTCTCACAAAATTGATCCTTACCATTGTAGTGCCCCGTTAAGAACAATTGTTAACAAACAACATAACCACTAAATATTTGACTGCTAAGTTAAGCATTATTATTGCTCATTCTAAGTTGTCAGTTCCTATTGACACACACACGATTAGAATGAAGGAAATGTTATAAAAAGGAGATGCCCAGTCACCTTCTCAACTGTTTGAATGTCAGCCAAATCAATCTAGGACCACTATCTTACCACAAACATTCATCCATAGAGGTACAGAAGAGTTCAGCTCTATTACACTATACACCGATATCACACATACAACATTGTAGCTGTGTCTTAATGTTCAATTATTACTGAAGTAAGATTCTCTAATGTCCGCTACTATGCAGTGCTATATATCTTCTCAGAAGACAGCCATTCACTACATTTAGCTCCCTGATTTACCATCAGCACATATTCCATCTTGGCACCTTACATTGTTTATTATATGTTCTTTGCAATTTATTTTGTGTAAATCATAACATACCTGTTATCTTTTATAGCATGTACTACCCTGCTCAGTAGTACTGCTTTGGTATATGTTAATCATTCATTTCAGCTACTGGATATAAATCTTATCAGATGATGGTGAGTTAGAAATGTGTTATACTCTGTAAATATTACTAAAAATGTACATACCATCTGGTGCTCTCCAGGCCAGATCTGATCATCCCTATGTTTATTAGCAAAACAGACACAAAGCACAGATACAGAAGGCAAGAAAAATCATAACCAGATCCTTGTCATAGTTGCAAAGGCTGTTGCATTATACTTTTCAGACAATATTATTTACACTATTTGCCTTTTCAGTAACACTGGCAACTCCAACACAAACTCATTTGTATAATTGTTTTACTGGAGCATTATGATTCTACTGAAATCAGTACAAATAAATCAAAACTAAACTAAAAATAACAAAAATATATGTTGAGCATAGACATCCTGTCCAAGGCTTCATGCAATTCCATGTTTGGATAGTATTGGAGAAAGTTTGACAGACTAGTCTAGGATCTTAAATGTACACGTTAAGAATCTGGATAGATTAAAACCGTAACATAGGGTCACCACAAGGGAAAATTGTCTCTTCAAAATATCTACATACCTTCTATTAGTGATAATGGGAGTTTGGGACAGTTATTGAGGGGAAAATATAATAATTATAGGAATTCACCAGAAACAGTTTCCTAGGCCTACTTCTCCAGCCACTGCAAATGATCAACTCCTAGACAAGTCAGTGGGAATTCTCTGTATGCAGCGGCTGGAGAATTGTTCCTCCTTTGGAAAATTTCCCAGATTAGTTTGAAAGCTGTTCAGATCCCATAACTTAAGCACAGTATAACCAGGTGTAAACTATTATTATTATTATTGTGAGTGTTACTTCTACACAACTTTGTGATCACCCTTGGAGTGCTATTTCTGACATAATTCTCCTGTATGTGACAGCCTCATTTTCCTGTATGAATTATTACAGAAAAGAGTAAAAAAAACCTAAAAAAAAGTCCATTGGGGCAGATCCCCTCCCAAGTTCTGTGCCTTTGTGCTACTATGATTGACCACTGTGAGCCAAATAAATTCTCATTAAAGACCCGGAGAGAGGGTCCAACCTTGCTTTCTTTAATGACAATAGCAAAAACTTCCAGTGATTTCAATGGGAGCAGAACTAGGCCCTGAAGCTTATTTGCAAGGGTAGAAGGTGATGTGCAAGGAGCTTTCTCCTGCATACAAGTCTATCTCCAAAAGGGCCACCATAAGATACAGCTGGGGCCACCTCCCTCATCCCTTTCTGAAAGAGAGAGCAGAGCAGAGCAAGAGAAGTGGAGCCCATACTATACTCTGTAAAAGGGTGCCAGAGCGCTGTCTCCTGAATGGAACTTTCCCAGACCTTTTTTTGCTTTTTAACCAAGGCAGCCAGAATGCCTCTGAGGTACCCTGCTGCTGCCCAGCCTCTCCACATATGCTCCACCTCAGTATAGCCTGTGGTTGAAGAATCACAATATAATAGTGACTACAAGTTTATATATAGGGATAGCCACCCTTGGGATAATGTGCAAGCCCTTTGGGAGTCATGGAGGAAGCTCAGGGGGTCATAGAAGGTCATGCAAAAACAAACATTTGGGAAAAAAAAGTATCAATACATTTTTGGTAATAAAAATGTATAAACAACATCAGCTCTGTAACGGGATATACCTTTAAAGACATGCACCATATTGTTTTAACCTGAGAATCCCAGCTAGCGGATTAGTGTAGTCTAGTGAAAGATGAGAGTGTATGCAGAAAACTACTAGAGCTTCAACTAATAATAAAATATTGAACTTGCACCTGCATGTGTGCCCATCTGTCTGGATTTCCTTATATAAAACAGAAGTCCCATACAAAATGTTTTGTTATATATATATATATATGTACATTGTGGGGGGGTGAGGGGGAGGGGAAGGGGGGTTATGTCATTCAGTCATTAAATTTTTTGAAAAATCACCACAGACCTCAAAATTTTTACCACGGACACAGTGCTGATCCCTGACCACAGGGTAGAATGTGTTCTGAAGTGTTGGCAGCCAAGAGCACGAAGCCTCAAATTTATTGTGAGATTTAAAAAACAAATACGTATCACTCCACCCTCCCCACCCCCAAGAAAACCAGAAGCTTTGAAAAAAAATCCAACAAGACTTGATTACTTGGTGTGGCCATGTTATCAAAGAACCCTTCAAGGACTTTTAGGTATCTCTACGAACCATACAACAATGTAAAGGTGGAATAACATTGCTCCATCGGTTTTAAAAAGTATAGGGCCTGAACTGCTACCAAATAATGCCATTTTCCAAATAGTACTGTTATGTACAGCTGTGCAAACAACTGATTTTTTTGGTTCACTAGCTGATCGGAGGGGGGGAAATTGGGGGGAAAATATTTTAATGTTCTGGAAAACTGAAAAGTAAAAAAAGTTCTGTTTTGGATTGAATGAAACACTCATTTTTGAGGCTTTATTTTACTTTTTTTATTTGAAAAATGGAAATATTGCATTTTTAAAAATGTGATTTTTTTAATCCACCCCCCACCAAAACAATTAGACAAATTTGACATTAATTCACAATGTGTTTTAGTCTTTCCAGATCTACATTTCTCTGCTAAAACTCTTTTGTCCAAAAATTTTTGCTATGCTTTACTCTTTTCTACCATATTAGTGACATGGCTGAGGATGCCCAAGAACTTGATGAATTAAATGATATATCTGGTGCTGCATAATTTCTAGTGTTGCAATGTATGTTTCCAATTGTTTATTAAAGCAGACACTCTTATATACAGCTTTGCAAGGACAAACAACAAGAGACTACTTTATTCAAGACTTTGCAGGAAGCAGTCAAAGATTTCCACACCCAGTGGGAGTGGTGGATTGCAATCTGCATGGATGGTACCAAGGTGTTCACGGATAAGAATAGCAAACCAGTCGCATGGATCCAAAACACTACACATAATGCCTCACAGCTTTAGTTTGTTATGTGCTCCCAAGCTCTTGCTGCCTGGAAGTCTGAAATATACTGTTTTTACAGAGGTTATAAAGTAGTGAACTTTATTAAAGGCCACGCAATGTATTTTTGATTTTTTGACATTGCTCTCTTATCATGGATTCTTCTTACAACCAACTCCACTTTCCAGATGAAGTGAGACAGCACTTCACCTCATGACAGCTAAGTCAGCTCTTTATTTTAAGAGCAGAAGTGAAGGTTTTTCTGAATGATCGATCTCCCTTTGTGGAGTCCATCAATAATTCATTTTGGGTGTCATTGCTTAGCCTGTCTTGCTGAATGAGCTGAGCTTTCTTCGCCAGGGCTGGAACTCGAATGTTCTGTCCATGCGTGATTCATCAGAAAACTTTGAATTTGGTCTTCCTGAGCACAAACGGGAAACTTATAGTAGTTTCCTCTTGGCTTAGATTTTGTGGAGGGAACTGAGGAGCCAGCCAGGAATTATCAGGAAGCATCTGACCATTGAGAGTGACTGTCCCAAGGAACTGCAGGCCCAGCTGTAGTACTATTTTCCCCAATAACTCCTATGTGAAAGAAGTGGATCAGAAGACCCTGCATCCAAGATGTTACTGACTCATCAGCACTGACTGGATCATTGTAAGACAAATTGACAGGTATCTCTCATGAAAAAATTCTGCAGTTGACTTTCTCTAGTAACTTAGCTTTACTTGCAGGTGCCTTGAAAGTTCTGTTGTCATTTTCCTCCTTGTACTTTGAGGAAACCGTTTTCTCTTAGAATCATAGATTATTAGGGTTGGAAGAGACCTCAGGAGGTCATCTAGTCCAATCCCCTGCTCAAAGCAGGACCACACCAACTAAATCATCCCAGCCAAGGCTTTGTCAAGCCGGGCCTTAAAAACCTCTAAGGATGGAGATTCCACCACCTCCCTAGGTAACCCATTCCAGTGCTTCACCACCCTCCTCATGAAATAGTGTTTCCTAATATCCAACCTAGACCTCCCCATGGCAACTTGAGACCATTGCTTCTTGTTCTGTCATCTGCCACCACTGAGAACAGCCTACCTCCATCCTCTTTGGAACCCCCCTTCAGGTTGTTGAAGGCTGCTATCAAATCCCCCCTCACACTTCTCTTCTGCAGACTAAATAACCCCAGTCCCCTCAGCCTCTCCTCAAAAGTCATGTGTCCCAGCCCCCTAATCATTTTTGTTGCCCTCCGCTGGACTCTCTCCAATTTGTCCACATCCCTTCGGTAGTGGGGGGACCAAAACTGGACGCAATACTCCAGGTGTGGCCTCACCAGTGCTGAATAGAGGGGAACAATCACTTCCCTCGATCTGCTGGCAATGCTCCTACTAATATAGCCCAATATGCCATCAGCCTTCTTGGCAACAAGAGTACACTGTTGACTCATATCCAGTTTCTTGTCCACTGTAATCCTCAGGTCCTTTTCTGTAGAACTGCTGCTTAGCCAGTCGGTCCCCAGCCTGTAGCGGTGCATGGGATTCTTCCATCCTAAGTGCAAGACTCTGCACTTGTCCTTGTTGAACCTCATCAGATTTCTTTTGGCCCAATCTTCCCATTTGTCTAGGTCACTCTGGACCCTATACCTACCCTCCAGCGTATCTACCTCTCCTCCCAGCTTAGTGTCATCTGCGAACTTGCTGAGGGTGCAGTTAATCCCATCATCCAGATCACTGATAAAGATGTTGAACAAGACTGACCCCAGAAGCACTCCGCTTGATACCAGCTGCCAACTAGACATCAAGCTGTTGATCGCTAACCATTGAGCCCAACAATGTAGCCAGCTTTCTATCCACCTTATAGTCCATTCATGCAATCCATACTTTTTAAACTTGCTGGCAAGAATACTGTGGGAGACAGTATCAAAAGCTTTGCTAAATTCAAGATATATCACATCCACCGCTTTCCTCATATCCACAGAGCCAATTATCTCATCATAGAAGGCAATCAGGTTGGTCAGGCATGACTTGCCCTTGGTAAATCCATGTTGACTGTTCCTGACCACCTTCCTCTCCTCCAAGTGCTTCAAAATCGATTCCTTGAGGACCTGCTCCATGATTTTGCCGGGGACTGAAGTGAGGATGACCGGTCTGTAGTTCCCCAGGTTCTCTTTCTTCCCTTTTAAAATATGGGCACTATAATTTGCCTTTTTCCTATCGTCCGTGACCTCCCCCGATCACCACAAATTTTTGAAAGATAATGGCCAATGGCTCTGCAATCACATCAGCCAAAACCCTCAGCCCCCTTGGATGCACTTGATCTGGACCCACGGACTTGTGCACGTCCACCTTTTCTAAATAGTCCTTAACCTTTTCTTTCACCATTGAGGGCTTCTCACCTGCTCCTCATACTGTGTTGCCCAGTGCAGCAGTCTGGGAGCTGACCTTGTCTGTGAAGACCGAGGCAAAAAAAGCATTGAGTACTTCACCTTTTCCCACATCTTCAGTGCTTGCAATAAAAATTAGATATTGACCATCAACTAAAAATGAATTAAGTCTATTATTTCCTCTATCCAACTTTATATGGAACAGCTTTTGTCTATAAGAAAGATTCATCCAACATATTAAATTGTTAGTTTGTATCTCCTTTATAAAATTTGTTTTTCAGACATCATACTTAACAGCTATTGTCATAATTACAAAATTTCACCTGCTCACAATTTGGATTCTTGTTAGACAACACGCACAAAAACATTCTTAATATGGAAAGGAGTCATCAGCTCTGAAAGCTTGGGAAATTATTATTTAGCTTTGGAGAACTCCAGGCTCCCTGCCAATCACATTCTCAGAAAACCAGGTCTAGGGTGAAATTTTAGCCCCATCAAATTCTATGGGAAAACTTCCATTGACTTCATGAGATGAGGATTTCACTCCTGATGTCTAAGGAAGTGTGAATGACATTATTCAGTCAGCCTGTAGACCCACTGCACTATATGTTTTGGATTATTATTAAACATACTGGGATACCTTCATTCTGACATTACATGAGAACACCATCCTTCAAAAAATTATGATGTCAATACTCCTGCCATATAAGCAGACATGAATGCCAAATAACTGTATTAAATCAGGAAAGGAAATTCTCAGGATGAAGAGAAATACCTTTCAAAAGGCTTGTTAAAAAAAAAAAGCATGCTATTGACTCCAAAAATGTATATCTGCTCCTCAATAATCTGTGTTAATCCACATCCAGTACCTATGCCAATTACATTTAACTGGCATCAGTCTTATTATCCTTATTCTCATAAACTGAAAAAGCTGTGTTAACTGCAACTACAACTGATAAATTGTACAGACATAATATTCCAGTTACGTTGCTAGTAAAACAGACTTGCCTCTGCTCGAATGTTAATTTCAAATTATTACAAAAATGTAGAGAGCATAAATATGCAAAAGGATTTTGCAGGAAATACAAATCAGGAGTCTATTGTTTACCAAGTTCTGTGTGTGTACTGCCAGCCCATTGTTTCAGGAACTTTGTACAAGGTCACTTTTCTTTACATGCTCTCTTTTCTGCCAGAGCTGTGATCACTTACTGTGTTTTTTAATTACAGACATAGGCCCTGAACCTGTGAGGTACAGTGAGAGTGTAACAGGAGCTGAGAGAACAAAGTATTTTAAAAGGACTAGGCCCACGGTAAACTTGGGGCAAAATTCACCTTTGTGCAGGAGGCTAAACATAGTAGATTAGCCCCACTGTGTGCATAAGTGGGAACAAGGTGGCATTAGGCCATGTGCTGGCCCTTTACAGAGAGGTAATTTTCACACTGATGTATTTACAGAGAGCAATCATATGTCCCCTCAGCTTTCATTCTGTTAGGCTAAACAAGCCAAGCTCCTTAAGTCTCCTCTCATAAAACAGGTTCTCCATTTCTCTGATCATCCTTGTAAATCCTTGTCTGCACCTGTTCCAGTTTGAATTTATCTTTCTTAAACAAGGGAGACCAGAATTGCACACAGTATTCCACAAGATCTCACCAGTGCCTTGTATAATGGTAATAATACTTCCACCTATAATGCTTCCTATCTCTACTGCATCCTAGGACTGTACTAGCCTCTTTCATGGCCACATCATATTCGTGGCTCATAGTTATCCTGTGATCGACCAATAAACCCAATTCTTTCTCCTCTGATGCTTCCACCTGGCAAGTCCTCAGCTTATAGCAAAGACTCTTGTTGTTGATCCCTGAATGCATGACCTTGCACTATTAAATTTCATCCCATTTCTGTTACTCCAGTTTTCGAGGTCATCCAAATCTTCTTGTGTGACATTCTGGCCTTTTCCTGTATTGTTAATACCTCCCAACTTTGCCATCTGCAAATTTTATTAGCACACTCCTACTTTTTGTTCCAAGGTCATTAATGAAAATGTTAAATAAGATTGGGCCCAAGACTGATCCTTGAGAAACTCCACTAATAACTTCCCGCCAGCTGGATAGTTCATCTTTCAGTGTGACCCACTGTAGTCTCCCCTTTAACCAGTTCCTTACCCAACTTTCAATTCTCATATTAATCCCCATCTTCTCCAATATAACTAAATTTCCCATGTGGAACTGCATCAAATGCTTTACTGAAATCGAGGTAGATTAGACCTACACAATTTTTCAGACAAAAAAAATGCAATATCTTTTCAAAGAAACGAATCAGGTTCATCTGGCACGATCTACCTTTGTAAAAACATGGATTTTATCTCAATTACTGTTTACCGCTATGTCGTTAATTACTCTCCCTTTCAAGATTTGTTCTAAGGGGTTGCATTCAACTGAGGTCAAGCTAACAGGCCTGTAGTTTCCTAGACCAATTTTTGGTCCTCACTTAAAAATAGGCACTATATTTGCAGTTCTCCAGTCATAAGCTATGCATCTGTTTTTCAGCTAGGCCCTGAGTTTTCACTCAGTTTCCTACCTTGATTGAAGCACAAGGAGGGCAAGCAACTTCCTCATGGTCAAATGAATCACTGGCTTAGCACAGGCTAGAAGACCTCAGGATCCTCCTAAGTCTCAGTCATTGACCTCTAAGACTCTTTCACACAACACTGTCTTTTTTCACACAATCTAAGCATGCAGTCATTTACCCTCCAGAGTCCAGGAAAGGTAGTGTTTAGGACCTGGTGAGCACAGATAATTGGGAGGTAGCCATAAAAAACAATCAGATGTAGTACTACCATGATCCTTAAAATGCAGACTTGGACTAGCTCTGCTTTTTGCAATTCAAACTATTCAGTGATACTTATATCTGGGCATGTTTTCTAAAATTTTCCAGCTAGACACTGAAATCTTTGGAAACCACATCAGGTGTCTCCACTGTTTATATGGTTTTCTTCATAATCAGAGAGGCATCACCCCTAAATGAATTATTATGGCAGTAGGGAGCTCACTGATTTTCTCAGCGTGGAAAATAATGGTAAACAGGATTTTGTGGCCTATGACTTCTGGGAGGAGCCCACTTTTTTGGGCTTGACAAAGGGAGTGTCCATCAATCACACGTCCTGAGAGATCTCTTATGGTAAGGTTAGTGATTTGTTAATGTTATCCGCCTTGACTTTTGACAAAGTTTGATTGAACCAAATCTTTGTGTTAATCCACAAAAAGTTAAAATAGGATGATCTATGTCAAAAAGAATATCAACAAATAAAAAAAATGCTTTGTGACATCTGAAATAAAAGTGATTTCAATTTGTTAGTGCCTTTAATGGAAATGCTAAGCATCAAACTATTCATTTTTTGCAGGGAGTTTCTTTTTCACTTTGATACTTATGATATCATTCTAGTTTTCCTTTGTGAAAAACAGGTTCTATAGATATAGACACAGCCATACAGTGAAGTCCCCTTTTTCTTCTCCCTCAAGAGACCCATAATCTGTGGAAGGTTCTGTGTTTCACTCTTGAGTTTCTACTCGATGAAAGTTGGCCTGTCAGCTTCACACCACTGGGAGGTACACACTTGACTTACGTGACGGCAGGCTTGCACAGTAATAATAGGTAACAATAAATTAGACACAAAGTAGGCTTACCATGGCTGCAGACAATATGAAGTTTGAAAGCTTCAAGACAGGAAGAGGCTGAATAGAAAACTTATGTCATGAAAGTAATGATCAGAGTCAACGTTGTTCTAACTAGAAATGCTAAGCACAGCAAGACAATAAAACATGGGACTGATCACCCAGAAAATATGTCTTAATATGATTTTATTTATGCCTATCAGATTGTTGGAATGGAGAATATGTAATTTCATCTGTAACAGGTCACAATATCATTCTCAAGGGATAAATGCTTCAGGATGCTATTACACAGCAGTATTATTGTAATTACCATAATACAATATTTGGCCTTTTATATTATTTATTAGACACAGACAATGGACTCTGGTCCCATGCCTGGAGGAGCTTACAATCTAAGACACACATAGGGAAGGGAATAGCTTATTGGTTTAGTTTTATTAATATTAATTTAATTAATTATTTTCTTTAGAATTAATTATAAGTATAAGGATGGGCTTGAATTTCAGCTCTATTTCTAAACTGTACTTTTGATTTAGGATTCCCTGAGACCTCAGTTATGACAGTATTGGGACAAGATACACAAGAGCTGTTTCCCCTTACTATAACCTGGATCTACTCATCTGTCCATAGAATGTAAGCTTTTCAGAGCAGGGACAATAATTCCAGAGTGACTGCAAAGTGCCTAGCACATAGTGGGCAGTATTTAAATACATAATAAAAATGATAGTTCTTTTTGGAAATGAAGAGACCAAGGATGCCTCCTCTTCTTCTGCAGCATTATTCCTAAGCCACAGACCATCCTCAAGCGAGGTACCTGCTCCTCTTGTGTCAGATTTCCCCTCTTCCTGGCAAGTCCTTCTGGAAGTGCTAGGGAAGGAAGAGCTTTACTTGTGCTTCTAGGAAGAGCTGGAGTCCCCTGACTTTAATCTCTAAAATAAGTTTAGAAAGTACTCATGTGCTCCAACTGCCATTATAGTTACTGTGCAATCCTTGGCCCTTTGAGAGAGTGACTCAGGAAATCAGTGCTGAAGTCACTTTTGTTAACAGATAAATTACTAAATATTTAATATGTTTATCACATATTACTATGACAGTTAACAAATGAAAATGGCTTTTGTTTGCCATTTGAGTTCCCCACTGTACCATTAACTGTAGTACAATCTTTATTGGTTTGAAACATTTGTGTAAAGTATATAGTGCTTTTCGTGGCTGAGGGGAAAAAAGCTGATGTTCAGAGCGCACGAGGCAGCACGGGACTGTAGCTGCATTGCTAGTTCATCACTTTCTGCCCAATGATTCACAGCCAGAATTAACTTCTGGGCTATAGGGAGATAGCACGGAGTAAAGTCTTACATCCAAACAGTAGATGTTAGGGTGGTAAAGGAGGTGGATAGTCTATGTAGTGGATATTGTCTAAATTATTTTGACATCAATTTACTAATCCTCCTCTTTTGGCACACTGTACCTCTTTCGTTGTCTGTTGATGCTAATCCACTTAGTGACATTATTTCAGAAAAACAAAATAAAATTCAAAAACGAAAAGCACAACTGTGTATTTCCACCATTTGCTTCCCTGTATGGGTAATCTCCTCTATCAGTGACCATGAAGAGAAGACTATATGGATACCATTTTCAAAAGTGACTAGGGCTTCTGGGCACCTTGATTTTTGGGTGCCCAACTTGAGTCATGTTGAAGAGGGCCAATTTTCAGAAAACGCTGCACACCCAATCTCTGGAAACCAGGCCCATTTAAGATATCACACACTGGACACCCAAAAATGGAAGCACCCAAATCACTAGTTCTTTTGAAAATCTCGGCTTATGCTATGTCATTGTAATGTAACAAAGAAGATGCAGCTTTTCCCTCTTCTTTCTGCTCCGGATTCTTGGGAGCTGAAGGATGCACCTGAAGTGGGACCTCACGGTACTCCTTTACCAAATCATCACTTTACCCTTTCTTGTTTAAAAGTTGTAAGCTATGTCTAATTCGTTTTTTATGAGACGTATCACCAGAGTACTGGTCGGCGAAAGACAAAATGCAACACAATTTTGCTTTGTGTTACACCTTTCATACAAACTATCTCAAATGCTTTACAGCTACAAACAAACAGAATTGCAGACACAGCAATTATGAAGGAACCAATAGAGAAAATGCACAGCAGGTGTACAGCCCAAACATTGGATGAACCCTGAGAAGCTGTGCAGGTAGAGCCAGGAGAGAAGAATCAGCTCTACTCCCCAGCCTGTAGGAAGGCTGCAAAAGCCTCTGCAGCCATTATCTGCCAATTTGTGGGGAACTAGGTGAAGACAGGATGATCCACATAGCAGTGGGTTCTTGGACATTGCCCTCCTCAGTGTGAGAATGTACAGGCAGCCTCCATGAAGGAGAGCATTGTGCGGTGCAAAGACTGTGCACCTCAGAATCTGGCCCCTCCACTGTACAACAGAACCCACGTGATACCACTGGTGGGAAGCCCCTGCAGGGACACAATTTGGCCTTACGTTGTTTTCAGCAGAGATTTGAATTGAGATGATGAGTCAATGACTGAAGTAGAAAGGCAGAGGACAGGTACTTCAAAAAGGCAGAAGCTGCAAACAAGGGAGAGCATTATCTCTTATCTGCCTACAGCAGTGAGATTGCATGGAACAGAGAAGAGGCCACTGCCAGTTGAGCGTAAGGAATAGAGAAGGAAGGCAATTTGAAGTGGATTCTCAAATGATGAGACAGTGGAACCCTTTGAGTCTTGAGATGATAACGGCTATACTTCATTATATGTGGGGAACAGTTAGGCAGCAGCATTCTGCACATTTTGGAGCCCAGAGAGCTGACACTCAGGAATAGAGTTATGATGAAGGCTAAACGAGAGCAGAGGATGGATGGAGATTTCAGTGTCATGCACAGGCAGTACTGCAAGTGTGATGACAGGCAGATGTAAAAAATGTGAGAGATGTGGGAGAACCGGAGGAGAGTTCAGAGTCAAAGATGATGTTAAGGTCCTAATTTAAGTGAGACATTGCCCTGGGTATGTCTATAGATTAAAATTTTAAAATCATAATCAGGTAATTTCCTCTCTTTTTGAAAGACAAACAAATGGAAAAGAGGGATTTCCTTTCCTAGAAACAATGTTTACTTTCTCAGAACTGCCACATCCTCTTCGCCAAAGTGTCCCACCCATCAACAAAGAGAAAATCTGAACATGTGTTTTTGTTCCAAGTCTTTTTAATCTTTCATGAACCTACTCATGCCCAAAACAGAACTAAACACTTCCAATCCTCAGGCAAATATCACTGCAAGGAACAAAGGACTAGTGCATGTGGGCACTTGAGAAAGCAGAATGGCCAAATCCGGAAACTACTGAATTTTTTTATCCACTGCTACCAATATTCTCAGGTTTGTCAGGGTTCCTTCCCCACTCTGAACTCTAGGGTACAGAGGTGGGGACCTGCATGAAAGACCCCCTAAGCTTATTCTTACCAGCTTAGGTTAAAAACTTCCTCCAGGTACAAACTTTGCCTTCTCTTTGAACCGTATGCTGCCACCACCAAGCATTTTAAACAAAGAACAGGGAAAGAGACCACTTGGAGACGTCTTCCCCCAAAATATCCCCCCAAGCCCTACACCCCCTTTCCTGGGGAAGGCTTGATAATAATCCTCACCAATTTGTACAGGTGAACACAGACCCAAACCCTTGGATCTTAAGAACAATGAAAAATCAATCAGGTTCTTAAAAGAAGAATTTTAATTAAAGAAAAGGTAAAAGAATCACCTCTGTAAAATCAGGATGGAAAATACTTTACAGGATATTCAGATTCAAAACACAGAGGATTCCCCTCTGGGCAAAACCTTAAAGTTACAGAAAACAGGAATAAACCTCCCTCTTAACACAGGGAAAATTCATATAAAACAAAAGACAAACTAATCCGCCTTGCCTGGCCTACCTATACTGGTTGCAATATTGGAGACTTGGATTAGGATGGGTTGGAGAAGATGGATTTCTGTCTGGCCTCTCTCAGTCCCAAGAGAGAACTACCACATAAACAAAAGCCTTCCGCCCTGCAAGATTTGAAAGTATCTTGTCCCCTTATTGGTCCTTTGGGCCAGGTGCCAGCCAGGTTAGCTGAGCTTCTTAACCCTTTACAGGTAACAGGATGTTGCTTCTGGCCAGGAGGGATTTTATAGCACTGTATACAGAAAGGTGATTACCCTTCCCTTTATATTTATGACAAGGTTTCAAAGCAAAGTAGTGAACAACCGTCAAAAATTAAGAGCGGAACAACTACGTATAATTTATTCACAATTAAATCTAACCTAATGGACAACTAAATGGCCTTACATTTCTCCCACCCTGCATGACAAAATTAAGGAGAATACAGAGTTAAAGCAAGTGCTGTGATTGTAAAACGCTGCATATAAAACACTGAAGAATGAAATTTATGTTCAAGTACAGTCAGACAATTTGTCTGGTGGAGGAATTAGTATTATTATATATATAGTGCCCAGAGTGTGTTGGGCCTTCATACAACATACAGAAAGCCAGATCTCTGCCCCCAAAACTTGCAATTTAATATGAAACAAACACATTCATGTGGCAACTAGAACAATTCCTTATATAGAACATGAAGATAAAAATATTTTAATGTTATTTTAGCTTTTTTTAATGGAATATTTCAGGTCTAAATGAAGAGAGTTTAACATCATGTGACCAACCAGCTGCCCAGGGACCACCAACAGGTCGTCCATGGACCACAGTTTCAGAACTGTTCATGTATAGTAACAGGGACACAGTAACAATAATTTTACTTAGCACTAACACAGCTTCAGATTCCTTAAAAAGCAAAACCAGCCATAGACCAGAAGAATGAGCCAGAGATGCCAAGCTCAGATCTGAATCTGAATTTTTCCCAGAGTTCAGAATAGTTAAACCCTGGTTCTGTTGTCCGTAGTTTGATGATAGAGATAGGGCTCAGATGTAATGCATATAAAGGAGACTTTTTTATATCAATGATGGCATATCTAAAAATCTCTAATAAGAAAAATTAAATAATAGATGTGAAATCTCCTCTTTTCTTGACATAATGTAACACTGAAGTATTAATTTCGACAGTTACCAAAGAGCAATGGTGAAATAGAGCTGTCATCTTTACACCCTTTTATGAAACTAATGAATTTACTTTATGTTTAAATGGAGAGAACCTTTCTTGTTTTCAGAGGTCATTTAGAAAATTTAGATTTTTTTTTTAATACAGAAAGATGATGATGGTTCGTAAATTAAGTGAGTATACCACACCCAAAATGTTTTGCCCTAATCTACAAAAATGACTAATATTTGTGATTGCCCAACTTAAAACACCACAAATCATTCTCAGTCTCAAAGTGGATACTCAGCAAGTTCTGAAAAAATCAGGCCCTTTTAAAGTGTCTGGGCCTGAAAAATTGATTGAGGCACCCATAATCATTAATCACTTTTGAAATGTTAGACCGTTATCTGTAATTTGTATATTTAATACATTATTGCAAATAATCTGTGCAAACCCACCCAGATTTGCCCTCCCTATGTACACACAAAACTCTCATTGAAGTCAATGGGAGTTAAACACAGTATCTAAATGCAAAATATGGCTCTATTAATTTAAATGGTAGCAACAGTGATACAAGTAATTAGAGTTTCTCCATCTTATATTTCATTGATCCCTCCCCTAAACCGCCACCAAAACATACAAAGGTCCTGCATTTGTTAGTAGCTTCTGAATGAAAAAAACCCTTAAGACCGGAAATGTATGAAAGGACTATCCATTAAACACTGTGTGGGATTTTAAAAGTTCTCAGCATTATTTTAACTCTGCTCCTATTGAAGTAAAAGGGAATTTTACCATTGCCTTCAGTAAGAACACAGATAGGCCACTGATGTGTACTTCTGAAAAATCAGCCCACCTTTTAAATTCTTGTTAGATTGACCAACTTAATGCTGCTGAATTTATCTGTATGAATTTGGTGCCAAGGAATTTCCCTTGCTTGGAAAATTTCTCCTCTAGTTTAGTGAAGTGATCAGAGAGTCCTTTTTTTTTATTATTCTAGCCCTGACATAGCAACATTATGACATGGATCAGTAGAAACTGGTGTAGAAAAGTACACATTTGATATGCTTGAACAACAACCTGAACAGAAAACTGTCCCCAAGTGTGCTGGAAAATAAAGGCTAGGAAATTCTGATGAATTCTTATTGCTGCCTTTTGTTACCGTACAGTGCAACAGCCCTTTGAAAGGATTATAAATCAGGAAAGTCAATAGTGAAGTTATCCTTTTTAAGCTAAATTCTGGCTCTTACAAGGTGCCTTTATAACTTCTAAAAAAGAACCACCAGTTTTATCTGCAAGAGAATGCTGCAGGCAACACAGCAAAAGAGATGCTAGTACAGCTCTATGTTGTTTCTCGAGCCATCTTCAATCTTCAGACCCAATTTAATATTTGAATATGAAGAATGTATGTTGACAAATGTGCATATGCCATACTCCAAGTATGGATTTAATCCTTTGTTCTCCCACATATAATATAGGAGTATCAAGCAGAGTAAAGGATGAGCTGACAAAGTGCTACAAACAACATCCTTTCCATCCTAATCACTCTCAGAATGCTTCCCTATACAGACAAAGCCCCACACATAGCAACATTTTATTTAATTCTTTTAAGAAACAGTAAAACACGACAGATTACAGAACCATATGAGTGTGACTAACAATACAACAAATGCTGTATATGCATAAATGCCACAGATAGGACTGAGAACACAGGAATACACAGGGAAAATATGAAGTGTACAGATATAGCAGAATAGTCCATCATAATAAAATGAAGCACTTTGGTTTTCTGTTTGTTTTGAGAAATTATCATGTTCATAATTTAAGAAAGACAAATGACAAAAATCCTTCCTCCCAAATGATCTGTGGGGTTTTCCATAAATTAGATTACCTCCCTTCAAAGCCAAGTGATTATATCTGTGGGGTCTCTTTTAAATAATATTCTGCTAGAGCACAGGTGGACAAACTATGGCCCGTGGGCCACACACGGCCCACTGGACCGTCCTGCTCAGCCCCTGAGCTCCTGGCCGGGGAGGCTACCCCCAGCCCCTCCCCTGCTGTCCCCACACCCCCGCAGCCACACCGCCGTGCTGGCAGCGCTCTGGGCAGCAGGGCTGCGCACTCCTGCAGGGCAGGGCATCTAGCTCCGGCCAGGCAGCACGGCTGCCAGACATGCTGCTCTGAGCGGCATGGTAAGGGGGCAGGGAGTGGGGGGGGGGTTGGATAAGGGGCGAGGGGGTCCTGGGGAGCAGTCAGGGGACAGGGGGCAGTTGGATGGGGCGGAGGTTCTGGGGGGCGGGGACGGGGAAAGGGGGGTTGGATAAGCGTGGGAGTCCTGGGGGGGCCCGTCAGGGGGCGGGGGTGTGGATAGGGGTCAGAGGATGTGCAACGGGGGGGCGGGATAGGCGTGGGCTCCCAGGGAACTGTCAGGGGGTGGGGGTGTGGATAGCGGTCAGGGGACAAAGAACCGGGGGTTGGACAGGCATGGGATCTTGGGTGGCCTGTCAGGGGGCGGGGGTGTGGACAGGGGTTGGGGCACTCAGGGGACTGGGAGCAGGGGGGTTTAATAGGGGGTAGGGTCCCAGAGGTTGGATGGGGGGGGGTCCCGGGAGGGGGTGGTTAGGGGACAAGGAGCAGGGGGGGTTGGATGGGTCGGGAGTTCTGAGGGGTATGGGAAGTGGGAGGGGCGGATAGGGGGCGGGAACCAGGCTGTTTGGGGAGGCACAGTCTTCCATACAGTTTGGCAACCCCAATGTGGCACTTGGGCCAAAAAGTTTGCCCACCCCTGTGCTAGAGTATGACAGTCTTACCATACACTGCTCAGACTGTGTCACTTCCTCACTGGCTGGCAGGGGAACCTGGGCCAACCCTCTCCTCTGGGTTCCAACTCAGGGACCCTCTAATCCCAGACAGGTCTGCACTGTCTTAAGAATTGCTGCCATTTCCATGAGGCTTTTCGTACACTGTCTCCACTTAGTTTCCTTCCTTGCCTCTCTAATATCCAGACAGTGGGTACAGGCTTCCTCATAGCAGCCCCTTTCTGCTGCTAGCTTCCTGGCTTTACCCTAACCCCACCTGTTCATTCTCGGCTGGGATCCTTCATCATTCAGGGGATTACTTAGGCCATCTGATTCCCTTCAGCTCTGGCCTATCTGGTTAATTGGTCCCTTCTCAGGCTCATTATCCACTCCTAGGCTAGTGTAGGGTGAACACCCCATCACAGTAGAGAAGAACAGAACACTCAAATCAAACTGCATCATGTCAATAGGCATACAAATAGGCATTATCATCAAAAAGGCATACAAAACATATCATCAAAAAGGCATTTGTAACAAAATGCAAAGCTATTTTAAATTAAAGAATTTCCATATTTTGTTACAAGCACAAAGAAATCAGACACTATTTTTTAAGTAGGAACTGGCTCGTTTTCCTTTCATTATTCTTGAATGCAGATTTTTGCTCTTTTTCTTAAAATAGCATGCTGTGATCTCTTCCTCCACATTTCCAGTGTCTGACCTTTACTTTTGGTTCCTAACCACAAAGCATATGTCTACACTGGAGCTGGAGCTGTAATTTCCAGCTCAGGTATACATATCTGTGCTAGCACTGATCAAACCATTATGCTAAAAATAGAAGTGTAGTCTTTGCAGCAATGGCGGTGAGACAGGCTATGTGCTGGAGCAAGTACCTAAAATCCTGGGTGGATTTGTCCTTTGGTGGCTAGCCCGTTCCCCCTGCCCAGGCCACAACATCCACACTTCTATTTTTAACATGCTAGCTCAATTACAGCTAGCATTGCTATTCTACTCAGGCTGGAAATTACACTTCCAGCTCTAGTGTACTGTTGTAGTAGCCAGGCAAGATACTAACAAACTTCAACAGGACTTTATTTTTCAAAGTGGAAACCTCTTTTCCAAGCTGCTGCTGAACCCTCATTTACCTCTCCCTCATCCTCTTCAACTCCTCCCGCCTCCTTACCGTTTCCTGTCCTGTCAGCCAGTGCTCCCAATTCTAATAATTACAAGCAACATCTAAACACCACATTCCCTCCTCTCTTAGGAAACTCTCCCAATTACAATAAACATTGTTGTTCTAACCACAGGAACAAATAGGAAACAAGGCACTATACTGTTGACAGAATTATTACACTAAAAACACTATAAATACTACATAATATAGTATCTAGTCCAGACAGGTGGTCGTCTGGGTCTGACAGGCCGTCTCTCAAGCCCCGGTTCCAGTGCAATGTCTTGTTGTGTTGATACTATGGTGAAGTCATCCAATGCAGACTGGGTCTTGGCATAATCTCCTCTTGGTGCATAAGCAAGTGCAAGATAAGAAGCATTCCATACCCACCCATCAGAAAGTCGATAGGTGTAAGGTCCCTTCTTCTCTATGATTTTAAGAGGAGCTGTGAATTTATGGTCCCCTTTGCGTAAAATTCCAGGTTTTCGTATTCTAACAAAGGAATCACACTCAAACTTTGGTTCCTTAGCACCCCGCCGCTTGTCTGTGAAAGCCTTATACTTTGCTTGGTTCTGTTCAACTGTTTTTCTCACATCATCCTCGGTTGGGGCCTCAGGTCGTGCCTTTAACAATCCAGCAATGTTCAGTTTAGTATTCATCTATCTCCCATGCAGTAACTCTGCGGGTGATCTTTGCATTGTGGCATGTCATGTAGCTCAATATGCTTGCAAGAAATCAGTAGTGAAGGTTATCCACAATCGCCCTTCCAGTTTAGCCGTTTGCAAACTCTCTTTTAAACTTCTGTTAAACTGTTTGATTTCCCCATTGGCTTGAGGGTGGTATAGAGATGACCTTCTGTGTAAAATGTTCCTCTGTGCTAGAAAAGTTTCAAACTCCAGGGAAGTAAATTGACTACCATTATCTGAAACCAGTTTTTTGGGGTTATCTTCCCTACTAAAAACTGAAGAGAGGAACTTAATTACTGTAGCAGAAGAGATTTGCGATGTAAACGCTACCTCAGGCCATTTACTGAAATAGTCTATTAAGGTGATGGCGTAACAGCAGTCAACTGAAGCAGTATCAAAGGGTCCTACAATGTCAATCAGCCACTTTTTCCCATGCAGATTCAGGAAGAGGAACAGGCTGTAATGGAGGGGTACATGCCACTGCTGTCTTATCATACATTTGGCAAGTGACACAGGATTTTATGAGTGCTTCAGTTTGAGAGTCCATCCCTGGCCACCAATACAGATCCCATAGTTGTCGTTTAGTTCTGACAATTCCTTGATGACTATGGGGTGCCAGGTGTATGAGTTTTGACTGTATTCTTCCGGCACAAGTAGCCAGTGTGTAACTCATAGCACACAGCCATCGAGCAAAGAAAGTTCATTCCGAACTCTAAAATAAGGAAGCAAAACTGGGTCAAGGTTTTTAGGGTTACTGGGCCATCTCTTTGTCAGAAATTCCTATAGTTTTTGTTGAATTGGGCACGCTGAACAAGCAGCTTGAAATTGTTCTCTTGTAACTACAGTAAGAGTGCTTGTAATAAGCACAACTACTACATCCTCATCCTCTGGTGGACCATCTGGTGAAGGCAAAGGCAGGTGAGAAAGGCAATCAGCTACCACATTTTGGTTTCCAGGCTTATATTCCAGTTCATAATTGAAAGACAGTAGTCTTGCAGACCATCTAGCAAAACGATATCCTGCTCTTCCCAGTCCTTTCGTGGTGAGCAATGTCGTCAAAGGGCTGTGGTCTGTGCGCAACTTGACTGTGCGGCCTCACAGGTAAGTTCTCCATTTTTCAGTTGCCCAGACACAAGCAAATGCTTCTTTGTCGACTAGAATATTTTCTCTCAGCATTACTTAGTGTCCTTGAAGCAAATGCAACAGTCTTCTCTGTGTTGTCCTCATGAAGTTGTGTGAGGACAGCCCCAAGTCCATAATCAGAAGCATCAGTAGTTACAACTGTGGGCAATGCAGGACTGAATAGTGCAAATACTGGACTATGTACAATCAAGTCCTTCACCGTTTCAAAACTAGCTTGTGCATCCGTTGTCCACACTAAGGTTGAACTTCCCCGTAGTAATTCTTGTAACAGTTCAATGACAGAAGCATAATTGGGAATGAATTTTGCATACCAGGAGGTAAGACCCAAGAAGGAACGTAAGGTTTGCAAATCTGTTGGAGGAGGAGCATTTGAAATTGCCAGGATATGAGCCAGATCAGGTTTTAGTCCAGCCTGTGAAATTGTATGCCCCAGAAAGGAGAGTTCAGTTTGTCTAAATTTGCATTTGGACCTATTGAGCTTGAAGCCTGCTTTGCTGATGCAGCTTAGTACAGACTGCAGGTTATTGTCCTGCTCCTCCGAAGTTTTTCCAAACACGATAATATCATCCAAATAGCATTGAACTCCATGTTGAGTCTTCAAAACCAATGACATCATTTTTTGGAAGGCACTTGGGGCTGATGCAAGAACGTATGGAACACGTTTAAAACAGAATAGTCCCTTGTGTAATAAATGCTCTATCTTCATGCAACATAACCTGGTGGTATGAGCTCTGCAAATCAAGAGTAGAAAACATCTTTGCTCCAGGGAGTTCTGCAAATACTTCTTCTATGTGAGGAAGAGGATGGCTGTCAATCACAATAGCTTTATTTGGCTCCCTTAAGTCCACACAAAGGCGAATGCCTCCACCCTTCTTCTGTGTCATTACTATAGGTGAAACCCATTCCAAGGAGTTAATCTCTTCAATAATGTCCTCTTGAACAAGTTTTCCTCTGAAACAGCTTCCCTGACTGAAAATGGTAAGCGCCGTAATTTCTGTCGTACAGG
This sequence comes from Chelonia mydas, assembly GCF_015237465.2. Lineage (NCBI taxonomy): Eukaryota > Metazoa > Chordata > Testudines > Cheloniidae > Chelonia > Chelonia mydas. The sequence continues at coordinate 81,327,360 of NC_057852.1, forward strand.
AATCACATTATTCCACATTTTAACTTTATGTAGAAACCCATAAGCACAGCCAAGTTTCTCCTCAACCTGGTGTTGGGTCCCAGCTGAAACTGGTGTGTGTACCGCAAGAATGCTTTGCTGAGGAAGATCAATTCATCCATTAACTACCCTGAGATTTAAAGCAGCCAATAAATCTCTGCCAAGGATAGGAGTGCCTTTGTGGACAATGTAGAACTCTGCAGTTACACAGCAATCACCAAAAGTAACTATTGCTGGCAGGCAGCCATGTACTGGAATATGGTTTTTCAAATAGCACAGCAAGTGAAGCTTGGGTTCAGTAAGAGGCACATCTTTAAAGTAATGCAAATAGATGGAATCAGGTAGTATAGATACTGCTGAGCCAGTGTCCAACATTAGCGCAATAGAGTGTGACTTGCCTGAGGGTATGGCAGAAATGTTTACCGTGCACTTTATTTGTTCTGGAATATATGCAGTAGTGATTTTGTCCACGCTCAGCACAGTAACATCTGGTATTGTAACTGCATGCACCTGTTGATTGAAGTGGCTATGGCGATGTACTTTAGCAAAATGCCCAATCTTTTTGCAATGATTGCACTGAGCTAGTTTTGCCAGATATCCTGTGTAGCTTGCAAGGTGTTGTGGGGATCCACAGCTAAAGCATGCTTTTACTGTATTTTGAATTTGCTGATTTGGTGGTTTTTCATTAGTTTTCCTCTTGTAATTGCTTGCCTGCAGCAATAGTGAACTTTTCTGCAAAGGCGTCACAGCCTGGACTGTGCCTCCTGTAACCATGCTCATTATTTTGGCTTCAGCTGTAGCTGACTCAATCTGAGTAGCAATAGTTATTGCTTTTTCTAGTGTAAGTTGTGGTTCTAGAAGTAAACATTCTCTTACACGAAGCATATTTGTTTTCTCAATGGGCTGGTCTCTAATCATCTCATCTGCCATACTCCCAAAGTCACAAGTTACAATCAGACTCCTCAGGGAAGCAATATACTGCATTATAGTCTCCCCTGGTTTCTGCTCATGCTGGCGAAATCTGTAGCGATTAGCTACTACGTTCACTTTTGGACAAAAAAGTTCTTTAATGCAGTGAGTGCAGTCTCATATTTATCGTCTGCAAGGGGAAAAGTGTAAACTATACGCTGCCCTTCTGCTCCAAGGCAGTGGATTAGCAGAGCATGCTTTCTTACTTCAGAAATCTCTGTAGCACTGATTTCAAGTAGATAAGTCTCAAATATATGGATCTAGGCAGTAAAAGCAATTGGAGGCTCACCTGGGCTTTGTAGAAAGGGTGCGGGTGAGTTCAATGGCAGAAGATCCCATCCTCGTCACCAAAATGTTGGAGTAGCCAGGCAAGGTACTAACAAACTTCAACAGGACTTTATTTTTTAATGTGGAAACCTCTTTTCCAAGCTGCTGCTGCTGCACCCTCATTTACCTCTCCCTCAGCCTCTTCAACTCCTCCCCCCTCCTTCCTGTTTCCTGTCATTTCAGACTCCCAACAGCCAGTGCTACCAGTTCTAATAATTACAAGCAAAATCTAAACACCACATGTACACCCAACACTCTTGTTCAAGCCTTCATCACCTCCTACTTTGACTAAAGTAATAACGTCTTCTCTGGCCTGCCTACATCAACACTGACCCTTGCAATCCATACAAAAGGCAGCCGCTGAGATATTTCTGTTTGTGCTTTGACTCTCTCACTCCCCCATCCCTCAATTTTTGAATCCTATCACTGGATTCTTGTTTTCCATCACATTGATTCAAGTTTCTTTTTCTTGCCTCCATGTTTATTTTCTCTTGTGTACTCCCACTCCATCCAGGATGCCAATTTAGAACACCTATTTGTCCACTTCTTCCACAATCATCTCCATCCTTTCTTTCTCACTGCCCTTCATGCATGAAGTGACCTCCTTGAACTAATCTACATGGCTATTATCTTCTCCTTAACATTCACTTCTGCTCCCTATAAGAAATCAGTAGGGCTGTCAATTAATCGCAGTTAACTCACACAATTAACTCAAAAAAAGAATCACAATTTAAAAAATGTATTGTGATTAATTGCAGTAGTAATCACATTGTTAAACAACTGAATGTCAATTGAAATTTATTAAATATTTGTGGATTTTTTCTACATTTTCAAATATATAGATTTCAATTACAACACAGAATACAAAGTGTACAGTGCCCACTATATATTATTTTTATTATAAATATTTGCACTGTAAAATGATAAACAAAAGAAATAGTATTTTTCAGTTCACCTCATACAAGTACTGTAGTGCAATCTCTTTATCGTGAAAGTACAACTTACAAACATAGATTTTTTTTATTACATAACTGCACATAAAAACAAAACAGTGTAAAACTTTAGAGCCTACAAGTCCATTTAGTCCTACTTCTTGTTTAGCCAATTGCTAAGACAAACACATTTGTTTACATTTATGGGAGATAATGCTGCCCGCTTCTTATTTACAATGTCACAAGAAATTGAGAACAGGCATTTCCATGGCACTTTTATAGCCAGCATTGCAAGGTATTTATGTACCAACATGTTAAACATTCAGTATGCCCCTTCATGCTTCAGCCACCATTTCAGAGGACATGCTTCCATACCACTGACGCTTGTAGGAAAAAAAAAAGTGTTAATTAAATTTCTGAATTAACTCCTTGGGGGAGAATTGTATGTCTCCTGCTCTGTTTTACCCGTATTCTGCCATATATTTCATATTATAGCAGTCTCGGATGATGATCCAGCACACGTTCATTTTAAGAACACTTTCACTGCAGATTTGACAAAACGCAAAGAAGGTACCAATATGAGATTTCTAAAGATAGCTACAACACTCGACCCAAGGTTTAAGAATCTGAAGTGCCTTCCAAAATCTGAGAGGGACGAGCTGAGGACATGCTTCCAGAAGTCTTAAAAGAGCAACACTCCAATGTGCAAACTACAGAACCCGAACCACCAAAAAAGAAAATCAACCTTCTGCTGCTGGCATCTGACTCACATGATGAAAATGAACATACGTCAGTCCTCACTGCTTTGGATTGTTATCGAGCAAACTCATCATCAGCATGGACAGATGTCCTCTGGAATGGTGACTGAAGCATGAAAGGACATACGAATCTCCCCAACTAGGAGCTATCACAATACAAATAATAAATAATTAAAAGCAACACATCTCATTATTAACTGGAGTACAAACTCATAGCACTCAAATCTGTACAGTGGTGTGTTTTAAGATGACTGATGATTAGTTTACATATTGACAAATGAAATGTACTTAAAATTATTGAAATATTAAGTACTAGAAACAGTAGCCAATGAATTACACCAGGGATTAGTTTGGGTGAGTGTCTTTACAACCAGTTTAGTCCTACAGTCATGAGAATTCTACTGTATTTTATAGCTGTTAAGTTGGTAGCATTTTCCTAACATTTCACTACACTAACAGCGTCTCTCACTGGTAGGTGTTCACTAGAACAGGTGCAGATCTCCAAAAGAAATTTTTCTTTGGGCTAATAGTTTTGAGAGTACAATATGTGTCCTGAATCTGGCCTTTGTTAAAATGCAAGGCCATAAGTCAGCTAGCAAATTCATCTATGAATCAAATGACATTGTTAAAACAGAGAATGTGTGAATCTGCAGCTATGCAAATGGTGAATTACAAACCTTTCTTTTGGGCTTGTTTAAAGGCTGGATGGTCATCTGTAGTGCTGATCAGGTTACAAGATATCTGCGTCTGTAAAGTGACCCCTAAAGAAAATATGTCTGTTAAGAAATTCAATTTGCCTGGTTATCTGAATGCATATCACAGCAAAGTCTTAGCTTTAGATCTTATTTTACTGTCAAACTTGTCAACATCTCACTCCATGATTATGTAGTGGCACTGATGGGGCTGACGGAGGCACAAAAGGAGCACTCGAGGAAGACAAGGCCATTACGGAGAAGTTAAATGCATTTTTTGCATTGACCTTTGCAGCAGATGATGCGAGGGAAATTCCCATTGCTGAGCCATTCTTTTTAGGTGACAAATCTGAGGATTAACAGTCATTAATGTCCCAGATTGAGGTGTTGATAGAGGAAGTTTTGCAACAAATTGATAAAAGTAAAGAATAAGATGTCACCAGGATCAGATGATATTCACTCAGGTATTCTGAAGGAACTCAAATATGAAATTGCAGAATTACTAACTGTGGTATGCTTAAATCAGCCTCTGTAGCAGATGACTGGTGGATAGCTAATGTAATGCCAATTTTTAAAAAAGGCTCCAGAGATGATCCTGGCAATTACAGGCCAGGAAGCCTAACTTCAGTACCGTGCAAATTGGTTGAAACTATAGTAAAGAACAGAATCATCAGACATATAGATGAACACAATTTGTTGGGAAAGAATTAACATGGCTTTTTTAAGGGGAAATCATATCTTGCCAATCTATTAGAATTATTTGAGGGGGGCAACAAACTTGTGGACAAGAGTGATCCAATGGATATAATGTACTTGGACTTTCAGAAAGCCTTTGATAAGGTCCTTTACCAAAGGCTCTTAAGCAAAGGAAGCAGGCATGGGATAAGAGAGAAGTTGCTCTCATGGATCAGTAACTGGTTAAAAGATAGGAAACAATGGGTAAGAATACATAGTCAGTTTTCAGAATGGAGAGAGGTGAATATGTAGGAGCAGGATTTAATATTTGTACTATAAGAATTAATATATGATTTGATCATCCTCACACCCTTTTTGAACAGCAGAAAGGAATGACCTTCTGGGACATTGGTAGAAACACATCTGACAGATTGCCAGTGTCTGTACTGATGTTAAGGCAGGGACAGACCAGAACAATCCTTATGACTGATTATGGTCACCTTTTGTTTTAGGATAAGATTTCATTACAGTATTTGCTATAAGGTCTTGCTTCTTGTATGCACTGCAACCTAAGTTGGGTAAAATTCTTTTGTAATCCCTTTAGTAACCATATAATCCTTTCCAAAATGTTATCTTGTCTGAAGGTCTCTGTAAAACACTATTTGTGTGAATGAGGAATGTATGCATCAGGAAAAGATAACGTATGAAGCTCATTGTTATAGTCAGATGGTCAAGGAAGAAGGAGTGAAGAGACTTAACAACACCAGAGAACCATCAGCGCATCCATGATTGAGGAAGGGCAGACTGACGACCCTGAGGTGGAGGCTAGCACCCGTAAAGACAAGACAATTGATTAAATCAAAACCAGGACAAGATGACCCTCTCGGAGGTGTTTTAGAATGTTAACATCAAAAGATAACCCCAATTAAGGAGTAACCGGTCACAAATTGATACAGCAAAATCCATAGACTCCAACAGAGAAAAAAAAGACTATAAGAACAGGGTGCTTGGCCATGGGACTTTGGGTTTGTTTTGCCACAACTCCAGGAACATCAGATCGCGACTGACAGAGCCCGGCTCCCCCCTGCGACCAATCTGGCTGGCCACTAGATTGATCCATTCTCTGGACTGGTAACTATAAACATCGACTGGCAGGAGAGAGAGAGAGAGAGGGAGGGAGGGAGGGAGAGAGGGAGGGAGGGAGTGTGTGTGTGTGTGTGTGTGACTGAAAACCATATGCTAACTGCTGTATTCTCAATAAATGCGGCGTATTGCCTTTTTCCCTGAAAAAGACCTGTGTGCTTCTTATAAGCATAACAAAGAGTGGGGTCCCCCGAGGATCTGCACTGGGACCAATGCTGTTCAACATATACATAAATGATCTGGAAAAGAGGTAAACGGTGAGGTGTCAAAGTTTGCAGAAGATACAAAATTATTCTACATAGTTAAGTCCAAAGCAGACTGACGAGTTACAAAGGGATCTCACAAATCTGGGTGACTGGGCAACAAAATGGTAGATGAAATTCAGTGTTGACAAATGCAAAGTAATGCACATCATAAAATATAATCCCAACTATTAATATAAAATAATAGGCTCAAAAATTAGCTGTTACCACTCAGAAAAGAGATCTTGGAGTCATTGTGGCTAGTTCTCTGAAAACATCTGTTCAATGTGCAGTGGCAATCAAAAAAGCTAACAATGTTAGGAAACATTAGGAAAGGGAAAGATAATAAAACAGGAAATATAATATGCCACTACATAAATCCATTGTACACCCACACCTTGAATATTGTGTGCAGTCTGGTCATCCCATCTCAAAAGAGAGATATTAGAATTGGAAAAGGTACAGAGAAGGGCAATAAAACTGATTAGGGATATGGAACAACTTCCATAAGAGCAGTGATTAAAAAGACTGGGATTTTTCAGCTTGGAAAAGTGATGACTAAGGGGGGATATGATAAGTGTATAAAATCATGAATGATGTAGAGAAAGTGAATAAGGAAATGTTATTTACCCCTTCACATAACTAAAGAACCAGGGGTCACTTGATGAAATTAATAGGAAATAGGTTTAGAACTAATAAAAGGCAGTACTTCACACAATGCACAATCAATTTGTGGAACTCATTGCCAGGGGATGTTGTGAAGACCAAAAGTATACAGACACTCCCCGAGTTACACAAGAACCGACTTATGCAAATCCGCACTTACGGAAAAATAGGGGTTTTTGGGGATTTTTTGTGTGTGGGGGGGTAACTGTCAGGTATACGTTTCCGACTTATGCAAAATCCGAGTTTCGCAAGGCGTTCTGGAATGGAACTATTGCGTAAGTCAGGGAGTGTCTGTAACTGAGCTCAAAAAAGAATTAGATAAATTCATGGAAGATAGGTCCATCAACAGTTATTAGCCAAGATGGTCAGGGATGCAACCCCATGCTCTGGGTGTCCCTAAGCCTCTGACTGCCAAATGCTGGGACTGGACAACGGGGGATGGGGATCACTTGATAATTGCCCTGTTCTGATCATTCCCTCTGAAGCATCTGACATTTGCCACTGTTGGAAGACAGGATCCTGAGCTAGATGGACCACTGGTCTGACAAATTATGGCCATTCTTATGTTTACCCTCTCTCTATTTATATTATGCTGTTCACTGTGGAGATGAGTCCTTTTGGCGATCTAATTTCAGAAAGCTCTTAAAACTATTTAAATATATATATATAAGCTACTTTGGTGGTTTCATGGTATTTTGACAACAAGAAGAGGAAAATAGGAATTGCTGTACCTAATTGGATCCAGGGTCCAGTGTACTTTCTCTGACAATGGACAGTACCAGATGCTTCAGATGAGAGAGCAAGAAACAATGTAGTGGACAATTCGGGAATAACCTGGCTATAAAGCAATTTCTTTCAAATTCTCATCAGTTAACAATTGATTTATGACCTGAAGCATAAGGGTTTTATATCCCTTATTAATTTTATCATAGTTAAGAAACCGTAGATCTCACAATCTATATAAATGTGTAAGGCTGGAGTTTTCAAAGGTGATTAAGGGGAGTTTGAATTTCAATAGAAGTTAGACAGCTAATGCCCTTCCCCCATTTTAGAAATCCTAATTCCACTGATCTCTTGATTTCCATAATATACTGTGGCAATGAGTTCCATAGGTCAAGGGAAAAATCTTCTTAGTTTAAAATTTGTTGCCTTTCAGTTTGATTAAATGTCCCCTTGTTCTCATGTCATAAGAAATGGTAAATATGAGAGTCCCATTTTACTTCATACTTCCTGCAGTTGAGTTCCACTGTGCTAGGTTCTGATATGATTTCTCCCTTGAGTATGTTAAACTTAATCATATTGGGGGCAGTATTACTGAGAAGCTCAACTATAATTATTTCTTGAACCAATTCTTTAACATTAATTAGGACTCAGTCAAGACTAGCCTCTGCTGTTGTGCATTCTAAAACTAGCTGTTCCAAGAAGCAATTTTATGGTGTCAAGAAATTGCTTTTCTAAACCTTCTAAACTTTTCTAAGATTCAATTGGTTTATACATGGTTAGTTGTAATCAGCCATTAGTACTGTTTTATTAGACTTAGTTCCTTTTTTTATAGCCCTTAATTCAATGGACTCAATATTCTTTTTCTGGAGGCCAGTAGAAAAATCTTGACACTATATTTGTACTTGTACTTCTTGGAATTTGTATTTCTACAGATTCTGCTATCCAGTCCACTCCACTCCATTCATGTATTAATCATGGATTCTATAGAATGTCTTAAATCTAGTCCTACTACTCCAGCATTACACCCTAATCCATCCTTCCTGTATACTTTATACTCAAGGTAAGCAGTATTCCATTGCTTTATGTCTTTTTACCATGTTTCAGAAATGCCTTTGTCAAGGTCTTCTTCCACAGCTATTCATTTTAGTAAAATCAATGGGAGTCAGGCACCTACTTCATTCAGGTGCTTTTGAAAATACCACCAGGTGCCTAAATACCTTTCAATATCTGGCACCAGGTGCATATACATAGACCACTTGACCACAAGACAAACAGCTGTACATTCTGTACCCTCCTCACCCACTGTTGACATGGATGTAGAAATAAAGGGCTGTGCTACTTAAGAAGGTTGCTGTCTGCTATCTACAGCATGGGTTACATCAAGATGATGTAACATTCTACACAGTGTTTATCTATGCCTACTAAGCCTATGTTCCATGGAACTTTTCACGTATTTCTATTTGTCCAAACTTCTTTCCATGAAAGTGGAATAAATGGCACAGTGCTCTCGCCACGGATCCTGCCTGGGCTACAGCAGCTTTATGTTCGGTCTGAGGTTAAGTAAAAGCCCTCACCCTCACCCATGGTGAAGACTACCCAGGAGACACACCAAATAAGGACATTTCACAGCTAGCTTGTCCTTGCCCCTACTTGATCTACTCTGTCCTCCGTATGAGCTGCATTATACAATTTTGAGCCGCCTAATGAGTTACAGCTGGCTTGCATCCTGAATTTCCACTGCTGGCGTCCCATCACATAGATTCTGCTGGCAGACCCTGGGCAGAGAATTGGACCTGGTATATATTCAGTGTTTCATCCAAAATTTTGAAACAATGATTGGAAGTGCCCTTGGATTTCCCATCTACTTTGACCTTCAGCCCCAGCTGCTGATTTTCTGTTTGCAGGATTGTAGGCTCAATACATTAATGGATCTTTAGACGTGGAGTCACTTTACGGTTTTATATGCCTATAGGGGTTTGGTTCCCTTTATTTTCTGGTATGAACACTGCAGTTATTGATTCTGCTCAGCAGTTACAGCACTTTTTCTTCCCCATAGTTTTCCTCAGGCATATCTGCCTTTTCATGGGGGTACTGGTAAAGTGAAAGAGTATGTTAAAAAATACCACTTGCAGCCTAAATAACCTAACCATTGACTGCTGATAAACTATTTCATGTTTTATGGGGCTGATTGATATCCTAATTGCTTTAAAACATCTAACAGTAAAACAAAATTGCTTGTACACCTTCAAGAATAATATTCAAGACATAACAAACATGGTGCCTTATTAAAAATAAAGTTTTCATTATTCCAAGTTAATTCACTGATTTGTAAAAAAATCATTGTCATCTAATGAAATGATAAACTGACCTAATCAAATTTGTTAGCTAAAATACGACTGAAGATTTTTTTTCATTTTTTTTCAAAGTCTTTGAGCTCTGAGGGCCTCAATATCAGAGTTTTAAAAAATGGTTAGTGCTACAATATTTTGTTTTTAAAGAGAGAATTTTTTTATCCTAAAAGACAGCCTAGAGACCCCACTGGAGACATCAAAACTCAGCTTATAGTCATAGCCAAAACTGAGCTCTTCAAGGGAAGCTTCTTGTTGAGTAAGGATGGCGGGGTTTTTAATGGTGCATGAATCAGAACACTATCCAGACTAAGCTCAGAAAAGATGACAAAATAAACTGATTTAGAGTGAGGAGCTGGAAATAACAGAAGAAAAGTCTCTCGCTTTGTTTTTGAATTTCCTGTTTCACAGCAACATTGGCTATGTGTTCTTTGTCATGGCACAACATGTTTGAACAGAAAAATACTATATTTCACAGTCCTAAAATAGTGAAAGCAGAGTTTTACTGTAGTTCAAGAACCATGTCATTTAAAAATGTTGTTTCCATTCAAAACATTCTTTGCTAGCCCACCTCAGGACTCTTTTTAAGTGATTACTTCTCTTTACTCTCACCTTATAGTCCTCTCCCATTCTCATACTTCATGGAATTTTATATCACATAATTCCTTAGAAACTAAGCTAAGTGCTTTTTGGCGTTTTGCTTTACTTTACCTGCAGATAGATTTCTACAATATATTACATTGAAAATCTATAATTTCCAGAACTGACAGAAAGAGAGCAAGACAAAACATTTTTGTGACATGTAGAACTAGCCAACATTTTTAATGCACAAAATTTTTTTGATGAAAAATAGCAGGTTTTGGAAAATGAAAATGGGGAAATATAGATTTTTTTAAAAAAAGACCTTTTCCCCTCTCCTTACCCTTTCCCTTTTCCAGTGACAAAATGGAAAAAGAAAAGAAGAGAGAGAAAGAGAGGAAGGAAGCTTTCATGTTTGGGGAGTTAGTTTACAACAAATCAGAACTTTTTGAAATTTTTCACAAAAAATGGGAGAAAATGAAAATATTTCACAAAACACTGACTTTTGACCAACTTTAGTGGTGTACTTTTATTACAGCATTTTGAATGGGAAACAATTACAAGTCTAGATACCATCTGTAGTAAAAATGTGCACTAACGAAGATCTGTAAAAATCTACTACTAAGGTACATATATGTTGCACATATATGTACTATGCTCAACATTCTTATAAAAAAATGTAGCAGCTGGGAGTGAGTGGAACCGATGTTAACACAATACCAAGATAATGGCATTGGAAAGGATATCTGTATAGAGCAATGCAACAAGATGAAAATATCAGTACTCTCCTTAGACCCAAATGACCACATAAGAAGAGGCTCTCAAATCATGCCCCAATCAACATTATTACACTGACAGTCTTACTGGAATAGAAATAGGGGACAATGATCAAATTTGAGACACTTTGCCTATTCAAGCACCCCATCATCACTGGTGTGTCTTATTAAATACCTGTTCTTATTGGCATATTGGACAGGAAGATACTACTAGGCTAGGGATGGTGTTGCACAGAAGTTTGCCAGATGTGCTGATTCTATTATACTGACGTTTGAGACTGATCTGTATGCATGTGCTGTTATCCATCATCATTCATATCGGCACTTTCCTTTGCCCTGTTTGCAAGCATACTGTGGTTCACATATCTACGCAGTCATTTCTTTATGCTGAGTGTGTACGAGATGCGGTATATGCATTCCTCACCCATTATATTATGGTATTTCTTGGCCCATGTTGCTAGTTATTATTGTTCTGGTCAAATCCAATAAGATGTATTAAAATTGGAAAACACCAAATGATTGCCCTTATTTGATTCTGCACTTTCACTTGGCCATCCCAGTTTTCCTCCCTTACGTTGTTCTTGCACCTGCCACGGCTATGGCATCCTATGTATCGACAAGCGCTTCTGATGTTTCGACTCATTTATCTGATTCTATTTTGTGTTACTACACTGTTCATGGCCACACCACTTAACTAATGGGGACACATGGGACATGCTGGCTCATTCTGCTAAGAAGAACATCTATAAATTATTGTAGTTTGATATCAGCATATTGGGAAAAGATTATGATTGATGTGATTGACATCACTGCAGATGAAATATGGTTCCTGTCGTTTGACACACAATCTACAGACATGCAAAATGATTTAAACCTTGAAGTCCTGGCTCCACTGAAGTCAAAGGCAAATCTATTAACTTCAGTGAGGCCAGGATTTCTCCCCTAGTTCCTATGTGCACTGCTACTGTTTCCCTAAATGTAACATTCAGGTCAAATTGATATAAATCTTCATATACTTTTAAGGAGATTCCTTTTTAGAGACACATTTTGGCAACTAAACTCAACAGGGGCTTTCCTGATTTGATTTTTATATTGAAGATTGAACTCTCCTCATTTTATACCCACACAACACAGAATTTCGTCCATTTGCATATAATGTTTAGTTGCAACTCTTCCCTCTCTTCAATTAAATTCCTCCTGAATAGACACTTCTTCTGCAACGCCTACAAGGCACAAGCTGACTAAGTCATCTACTTATCTATTTCATTTATGCATCTCCTGAGCAAACTGCTCATCAATGTCGATAGAGGGGGTTGAAAGTCAGCAGGAAGGGATTACACTGGGACCTGGTGTGGGGGAAAGACAAGAGGAATAAATTATCATGGAAAAGAAATTTAGAGTTTTTTTTTTAAATTCAACAAATATGTAATTAATCAGACACGTGCCTATCATTACCTAAGTGATCACATTTTGTTATATTCTGCCAGTGTTCATTTCTCTTTGTCTTTTTAGAGAGTCCCTGACTAGAAGAATGTACAGTGTCTGGCTTCGTGATTGGAAAGTGCTAGCACCTGCTGGCTGCTATTGTTATATTTTAAAAATGTTTACATTTTGCATGATTAATTTATCATGACCACCCAGATTTTCTTTAGACGCTTACAAAGCATTTTACAAATGTTAAGCTCCACCCTACTTTCCACCCCTTATTTACACGGCTGAAGTAATCGTAATCACACACACACATCCAGTTATTTATAAACACTTATATAGCACTGTAAATGTATATGGCACTCTACAGACACAGAAAAAGACACGCTCCCTGCCCCAAAGAACATACAATAGGATGGCTACAAGTCTAAACACAGAACAGTAATGCAGGTAAGGGAGGTGTTTCATGGACAATTATTGGTGAAGAGATAAACACATAATTCATGGAAGATGAGGCTTTTCTGAAGGAATGATTTAGAGGAGGCAAGGGACAAGAGACTTCCATTTCAGTAGCAGTGTTTTCAAATGTAACATTTAGTTCTGTATGCATTGGCTGGACACGCTCACTTTGAAAACCTCTTGGACTTTGGCTCCCAGTTACTGCACCATTTTATACAATAGTGACTTGTTACTAATTTACCTTTGTAATTATGTACTGGGATTTGTAATGATTAATCTCATGCCCAGTCTATTGTCTAAGTATATGAGGTAGCGAGATTTAAATCTGTACAACTGTTAAATACAAGTTAATGCAAACATTACATTAACACATTTTACCAGTGTAAACATAAAGAATCAGAATTCCTGGTGAGTTGTCAGTGAACAGTTTTAATCCATTTCAGATGTTCAGTGTTATTATGAGCAGTCAGATATGATGGTATTCAGTAAGAGAGTTCTTAGATTACAGAGGCTGAAATGCTACCGGTTAACATAATTTAAACATTTTCAGATCACTGGCTGTGCCAAAGGATTATAGTTTTATTGACCAAATTCAATCCACATAACTGCTGTCTGCCTCTGAGACTGTCAATTAATCAGATTATGTTTTACTTGTCAAGCGGCAATTAATTTTGGAATTGAGTGTCTATAATTTTAGCACATAGCCATTCACAAGAACTATCATATTCAAATATTTCTGTGCCTTTTTATTTTATGTAGCACTCACAGCAGCTAGCATATCAATGAGGTTGTGCCATAAAAGAAGTTTAACCATCTTATACTATAACTGTACTTGTGCTCCATGTGGAGTGCTGGCTTCCTTTCTTTTCCTGAACTCCAAATTGAGGGACACAATGGGTGTGTTGTGCTGTGCTAACATGGTATGCACGATATCTTTGAAAAAGAGTTGTGAGCAGCACCTATTACCTAGACTCTTAACAGTACAAGTACCAGAAACTAATCAAACACAGCACTGGGGCATGCAGTTCATAAAAACTAGAGCAAAGCCTGCTTTCTATTATGACCTACATACTGCACAGCAGCAGTTGGACAGTTTAAATCTAGTTTCATTATTAAGGTTGAGCACAATGCATGTACTGCAATGCCGGGGAACTGAATGATTTTAAGGTTTTTCAAATAAAATAGTCACAAGTTCTATAATGTTTCATATCCCACATAATTCCTACAATACAGGTCACAGCAGGATACAAAAAATCTCTACTGTGTGAGGGTAAAATGTGTATACATGACTTCGTGAACTACTCAAAATGAATTATTTCAAAATAGCAAATATTTGGAAGGGTACATTACAATATTTGACAGAAATAATCTGTAAAATGATCGATCAGTGTAATTCAAAAAAAGGTTCTAAACAAGTCACTGCCCAAGTCACCTTTTAAGGGTAAATATTTTGTAGATTGGTTTCACTTGCAGGAAGTTTCACTCAAGGTATTTACACAACTGAAAACAAAACAAATGCTTACCTCTTTCACATAAGCTGAGATGTACAGTAGCCTCCTTCTATGAATAAGTCCACAGGCAGATGCTCCTAAACCAACAATCTGTTAATAGGAAGCATGTAAACCTGGTTTTTACAGCCTACAGTATAGAGCCCATCTGAACTGCACACCTGCTTCTTCAGCAGCGCCTGCTCATATAAAACAGCAGTGCACAAGAACAATGTTGAGAGAGGGCAACACCCTTCTTTTGGGTCAGCAGCTTTCACTCTGAGCAGCTAGCGAGCTGTTGAGATAACATTGCAGAGAAACCTTGCCTTTACAAGTCAAAAATCCTACTCCACTGCTGTTAGCAGATATGCAGCATTATCACTCTGCATTCCACCCTCTCAGATCAGCTCGTGGCAGCAGCAGCCACCAGCTTGTCAAAATGGCATCTTGAGGGCATGCTCAGCTGTAATAATTATTCACTAATATGCCTGTTTCCTCTGTTTCCTGCGAGTGGATTTTTGTTTATTCTGTGGTAAAGCACAGCATAATATGTCACACTGTTTTCCATAAGCAAAATGGCTGGTCCTTTCAGCAGTGCTGCAGACAGCTCATTGGGTTCCACTGGCTTTTTGTAGCCATGGCAACAACCAACAGACAGACTTATCCAGCAAGCATGGCTGATCATGTGCAGATCTCCAGCACAGAATGTTAATTTTTGGTTTTTTTCTTCTGTACTGCCATTATTTTAATTTCTGAACATTTTATGGAAACATGCAGATGCTTCTTATTTTTTCCATTTGCTTTTGGGGTTACACAGAATTTTTGGTAAGTAGGTGAAGGGCCATATGCATTAATAAAATGTTTGTAAGAAGTGAAACCTCATTGCAAATGATCCCAGCCTAATAAAAGGCAAATTGTCATATAAAATAAACTATTGATTAAAAAACAGTCCTGTATCTTTGATGTTAAATCTAAGCATGGAGGACATTTGAAGGTATGAAAAGCAATATGTGGTTATGACAAGTAATCCTTTAAAGGCCACTTTATTAAAAATAAATTTGGAATTACTGATCTACACTAATGATACGATTCGTGTCTGCCACCAAAAAGTCAACGTTCACAAGCATTTGCCACCAAGAACAGCCATTACAATCTTTACGAATTGTTCTTAGCATTTTTAACTAATATCAGTGTGGATTTTTCTATTCTAAATAGAAAAAAAATAAGTGGTAACTACTGTACCCGAGGTACCAGAGTAGTATCCTATACTTAAAATAGGAGATAAAACTGTACACTTCACTATGCCTCAGTTTCCCATGTGACTAACGATACTTAAAATTGTGAAACTTCTATTTACAAATAAAATGTGATATTTAAGAGTGAGATACCATCATCTCAGATACAATTCTCTAACAACACTGGAAAACATTGGCTTTCTAGTGGTGACCACTTCATACCCAGTACCCTTCATCCCAATCTATTTATTTAAAAAAAATCTACATAACATATTAATTATACACACTGTATTTACTACATCATTCCACACTGGGGGCCCAGCAGGGAATCTGTCAGTGGAATGCAAGCAGGGAAGCAGGCCCAATATGTTTGATTTCAGACATTTCTGTCTGATTCTTCCCTTTTCAGGGTAGAAATATTCCAACTGACTTCAAATGTTTGACTTCAATGGGAATTATATAGTGAAGGTGAAGAATGGACCACAGGGGACTAGTGATCTTCTTTCCAGTACTCTGCAGCTTGTCCTTTGCTTTTTATGACCGCTACAAAGAGATGCTCTGTGTTTAGAAAGAATGCCAACGTGTCAGATTTCAAACACATTTTAGCACATTTGAGTAAGATGCTGTAACCTATATCTCTGACCATATTTCTAACATCAATCCCAGTTTATTGATTTTTCACCTTCTCCATTAACTTTCCAGAATGGAGGAAGAGTCCTTTGCTGATATTTATTTATCAGTATATTCCCTAGAAAACAATGGCATCTGATGCTAAGGATCAAACTGTCTTCAAGTGAACAGTGTCTCCAGCTACCAAGCACAGATTCTTCGTGCCATGACTACTGTCCAGTGGTGCTCTGTTTTCAGCAGAAATGGAGGGAATTTGCTGATTTTCCAGCTGATTTTAAAGCTGTTGGCTGGGAAACAGTAAACCACTTGAACAATTTATTTACTGATGTGTACTGAACACTACAGGAAAATTACTCTGCATCACTAAAATACCATTTCAATAACTTTTTCTTTACAGGACACATAACGTGGATATTGGGCCTGATTCTCTCTTTACAGTTGTTTAACATTGATGTAGCTCCACGGACACCATTGGAGTTGCTCTTGATTTACAGCACAGTAAGGAAAATCAGAACCAGGCTGTTTTTCTACTCCATATAGCTTCATGCATTGACCCATTAGATCATTTGTAATTGCTACCATATTCATTAGCATTTACATAGGCTGCACTGTAAATAAATTAAAGAACAGTTTACCATCCAAGTTTTAATCTTTTTGACCTAATGCCCACGCCCATGGATATCTTAAATCCAGAATGGAAGCACAAGGCTTTTGTACAACATTTTTTCTTTAGGTTAAAGCACATATGGGATGCAATCTGCAGCATTCAATATTAAGTGTCCAACCTTGTATTCCTCATGGAGGCATAGCTCCAATTCAAATCAGCGTGAGATTTGCCTACACAAGAAATAGGCCAAAAGTAGCTATGTGCTTTTTGTCTATTTGTGGAATAACTGGTTAGATGGAAGATACGGTGAGAAGCACAATATAAGAACGTGAATACGGTCTCAATCCAACAAAGCACTTAAGCACCAAGCGTGAGATCCTTACCACCACTCAAGTCCCGTTATGCAGGCTAAAAAGGCTAGAGTGGTGTAAAGAGGCCTTAAAATCACCCTCTGGCCAGTGGAGGATTTCTGTAGTGTAGACACTATGGAAATAGCCATAAGCCTGCCTCCTGGAGACACCCTCACAAGACCCAATGTAGGTAGGGTTGCCAGGCATCCAGTTTTCGACCGGAATGCCCGGTCGAAAAGAGACCCTAGTGGCTCTGTTAAAAGTCCAGTCGGTGGCGCAGCAGGGCTAAGGCAGGCTCCCGATCTGACTCTGCATGGCTCCTGCAAGCGGCCTGCATGTCCCAGAGGCCCCTAGGCAGAGGGTCAATCAGGGAAGCTCCGCACACTGCCCTCACCCCCCAGCGCTGCCCCTGCAGCTCCCATTGGCCGGGAACCATGGCCAATGGGACCTGTGGGGTGGCGCCTGCGGGTGCAGGCAGCACACAGAGTCCCCTGCCCCTCCACCTATGAGCCAGACATGCCAGCCACTTCCGGGATCCGGGTGGAGCCTGCCTTAGCTCAGCTATGCCGCCGACCGGGAGCCAACTGAGGTAAGCGCCGCTCGGATGGAGCCCACACCCTGCACCCCTTGCCCCAGATCGGAAACCCCTCCTGCACCCTAACTGCCTTCCAGAGTCCGCACCCAATCCTCTGCCCCAGCCGTAAGGCCCCTCCTGGAGGCCGCACCCCGTCCTGCACCCCAACCCTGAGCCCCATCCTGCAACCCAAACCCCTCATCCCTGGCCCCACCTCAGAGCCCTCAGCCCCACCCACCCCCAACTTCCTGCCCCAGCCTGGAGCTCCCTCCTGCACTATGAACCCCTCATTTCTGGCCCCCCCTCGGAGCCCTCACCCCCTCTCACACACCAACCCCCTGCCCCAGCCCAGTGAAAGTGAGTGAAGGTGGGGGAGAGCGAGCTATGGAGGGAGGGGGGATGGAGTGAGTGGGGGCGGGGCTGCTGGGAAGGGGTGTTCGGTTTTGTGCGATTAGAAAGTTGGCAACCCTAAGTGTACGGGGCCTGTAGGGATAGGCCTCAGAACACAACCACAGCATGCAATGCTATAGAGTTTTCAGGCAGCCTGGAGAGGCTGCCGTAACTTTGACAGGCCCTCAGGCTGTCTAAATTATGCTGCAGTGTCTCTCCAATCTCTGGAACAGTCCAGATACAAGAGACTGCAGGATGGTTTTAAGGTACCAAAGCTGGCCTTGCTCTGTCACCCCTCCCCTCCCCAAGATGCAATTTCTGTGCTGCCCCAAGTAGAGGCACAGCACAGACTCGCATCCAAAGTACATAGTCATTTTTGACCTCATGGGGACTGCTTGTACCGAGTGGGCATTTGTTCGCATCAAAATCCATCACCGTTTGGAAAGAAGCTAACAGACATTGAATAGTGCCTGTTCCTTCGTGCTTTACCTGGTAGTGTGCTATGACATCTCATTTTCAAGACATAAGTGGCAGGCATTACTCGCAGCTTTATCTCAGGAGAGATACCTCACATGTAACACTGTAATTCACCTCCTCCAGTTGCCATTTTTCCTCCACAAACAGTAGCTTCCAATTGTCTCAGACCAGCTTGAGTTACAGCACTTACAAAACTATACACCTTCCTTCCCGGTTGCCTTCATAAATAAACTCACCAAGGATCATTCTTCATTAATTTATTCATTGTTTTTCCACATAGCACAAGCTTAAAATTTAACTTCCACATTTTAAAACCATACTAATTGTTAATTATAGTGTATTCTTAAATTGTCTTTATAGCCATAAAACATAAATATGAACTGTATCAAATTTCAAATGCAGTTTGCACCAAAGGACAGCAAGTGTCACAAGAGCAAATTCCAGTTAAGTAGCAATTACAGGAAAATAAAATTATCCTTCTTGATACAGAATTGCTGTAATTATTCCTGGATGTAACTGAATATCCAAATAGAAAAACAAATAAAAAAACATGCCTGAATATCATTAGCACAATTAGAGAGCTTTTTGACCCTGCTTCCATTTCCTTAATAATTTCCTTGGTAGACTTAAATGAAAAAATGTCCATGCAAAGATAGGTGGGCTGCTGTAATAGACAACATGGTTTTTCAGTTTACAATGAAAACGGAAGTACTTTGTTAACTTTGCACCCTTACAAAAAGATTTAAATGTACTTTATGAATATGAATTCCCAGCTCCTAGGACAGTAGGTAAATATCTAATCATTTATAGATATGTAAATTGAAACACAGATTATCATTCTTCCCAAGGTCACACAGGAAGTCAGTGAGAGAGCCAGGAATAGAATTCTATAGTTTGACCCACATTCTTGCCACTACACAATACATGTCTCATAATGCAAAACACTATTATAATTAATTGTACATTATATAATATCTGTTTCCAAAGGGAACTGGAACGCTGCAGAGTTAATTTTATGCAGTGCCAGACTTGTTCATAGATCCTGCACCTGTTTGATCATTCTCTCTACATATTTTCAAGTTCCTATCAGCAACATCCCTGAGTTAGAGATTGCTTTCATAGTTACTTCCATCAGACAACTTGCGAAGGTGTTCTGATAGGTGTTACTATATAGATTGTGCAGAGCATATACAATAATGAGGCAGTTTAAGAGCTTTTTAAACTGCATGTGTGGGTTTAAATAAAATACCCACAAAATCACTTTAAAAAATTTGCTAGAGGACATTTGAGGAAAAAAGAATTGAAGAAAAGTTGCCCTCTTTCTAAATATAATCATATGGATCACAGCCAACTTGCCTCTAAGGCAGGCACTTCATACACAGCATGGGGTACAAAACCATGGCAAAAGGAGTAGAAAACACTCATCCTATTTTCCCCTTAAAAGTTTATAGGATTTTCCAAGAAGACCTCCAAATTACCCTTATAATAAAGCAGCAAGGCATCTTAAACTAACAGTTCTAAAATTCTGTACTACTTTTTCATATATATATATAATTGCAATGATCCCCTGGCAGTACTAGTCTGGTTCTACTGCATAAATCATGGTAATATATTTAAGTAAAATTACAGTCAGCATCAAAACTCTGCCATAAATTCAACTGTGCTACATTTTATCTTATTTCTAGAAATAGATAAAAGTCCCTTAAAATTTAGTTAAAACTGTAGTTAGAGAATTTTTTCTAGACTTCCATCAAGCCTTTGATTCAGTGCATTGAGCGAGTTTATGGGATCTGATAAGGTGACTCAGCATCCCTCAGAAGATAGTGTCATTGACAGAAGAGCTCTATAATGGAATGGAAAGCTGTGATTGAGTCAATGGTAGATACACGGCATGGTTTCCTGTCTCCATAGGAGTTCGGCAAGTTTGCATTCTGTCACCATCATTGTTCAGCATTGGCATTGACTGGCTGATGGATAAGGCAGCAGTTGGGGGTGCTGAGCTGAACATTCTGCTTTTAGATCTCAAGTATGCCAGTGACACTGGGGTTTTGTGGGTTTTTTGGATCAGTTTGGTGAATTGCTGCACTGATGTCTGATCTGGTTGGGCAAGAAGCAGTGCACATTGGTTTGGTTATTAATCAAGATAAAATGAAGTCCCTGGCCATTACCATCAAGCAGCCTTGAGCTCCAGATTACAACCTGCTCAGGATTAACCCATCCAGATGGGACATTAAGCAGGTGGTAATAGTTAAGTATCTAGGAAGCTTCAGACTGTACTGGATGATACTCAAAAGCTGTGGACACTTGTGTAGCAGCAGCTGCTGCCAAGTTTTGGGCCTTCACTGCCTTAGTTTACCCAGTAGTCTCCGTAGGACTGTCATGACCTCAAGTTTGCTACAAAGCTTCAGATCTACAGAACCATGCTTATACCAACTCTATTGTATGGAAGAGAAACATGGGCACTGAGGAAAGCTGGAAAACATTGGATTAAGGTTTTCAGTTCTCGTTGTCTTCATCAGCTGCTCCATACCAAATTGCAGGACAGGATCAGAAATGAGGATATTCAATGCTGAACCAGGAAAGCCCGCACTGGTTCGGTTTCAGCAGCTTTCTTGTATGGACATATTATTAGAATGGAAGAGCAACAAATTCTGAAGTGTGCGTACTACACAGTCAGCTATCATGTGGGCCTTAAGGTGGTCTGTTTTTTGATGTCCTCCTTAAGGACCCAGTCAGAGATCGATTCCAGTGACACTTGATCCACAAGGAGGCCATGTTCTTTGGGATTTGCCATGATGACGGTGCTATAGCAGGGGGAAATATAGAGAAAGGGGCTCAGAATTTTCTTTACCGACATTACTTTGCCAGTTATTAATCTTATTTATGAAGTAGTGATTTACCACAATGGCATGTTTATCTTGTCACCACAGCAGTCACTCGTCACAACAAAATGTCTTATGTTTTATGATATCAAGCATATATCATTAATGTGAGCTGTGGAAAAGATCAGTGATCTGTTTTCAGATCTCTGCAATGGAATTTTGAAGAGGACAAGAATGAGTAGGAAATCACATAGCCATACAAGAGGAGACTTGAGGAGCTTTGCTTGCTTAGCCTAACAAAAAGAAAGATGAGTGGAGACATGGTTGCTTCCTATAAATACATCAGAGGGATAAACACCAGGGAGGGACAGGAGTTAAAGTTAGGGGCCCATTTTGGCACAAGAACAAATGGATATAAACTGGCCATCAGTAAGTTTAGGCTTGAAATTAGATGATGGTTTCTAACCAGCAGAGGAATGAAGAACCTTCTCAGGGAAGTAATGGGAGGCAAAAAAACTAACTTGTTTCAATTCTGAGCTTGATAAGTTTATGGAGAGGATGGTATGAAGAGAGTGCCTTCAATGATGTATGGTGCATATGTGACTGCCATTGGCAAATATCTGCAATGGCTGGAGATTGGACACTAGATGGGTAGAGCTCAGAGTTACTACAGATAATTCTTTCCTAGGTGTCTGACTGGTGGTTCTCACCCACAAACTCTCATGGTTTAACTGATTTCCATACTTGGGGTCAGGAAGGATTTTTCCCCCAAGTCACATTGGCGGAGACCCTGGGGGTTTTCACTTTCCTCTGTATCATGGCATACAGGTTACTTGCTGGCTTGAACTAGAGTAAAAGGTGGATTTCTCTGTGACCTGAAAGATTTGAAGACTTCAGTAACTCATCCAGAGGTTAGGGGCCCGCTACAGAAGTGGGTGGGTGAGGTTCTGTGGCCTGGAATGTGCAGGAGGTCAGACTAAAATATCATGATGGTCCCTTCTGGCCTTAAAGTGTATCATACAGTATAACCCTGATATACTAGGCTTTCTCCCCACCATGCCCCAAATGTATACTTTAGGTAAAGTTTCAGTTTAACCAAAATATAGCAAACTTTCAGAACAAAGCTTCTTCCAGGTGAATGAGTGGTTCCAATAAAACAAAAAAACATCTTCTCACGCTCCCTCCCCCCGGGATTCTCAATTGTCACTAAAACAAATCTGAACCTAAACCAAACCAGCTATGACTAGAAACAATCACCAAAATACTGTAATAAAGGCTTTTTTCATGGTGTTGCCAGAATGATCAGATAAGAAACTACTAGAAAGTCTCATGGGAAAGTTTGCCTTTGTAAGATTTCTAGTCCTGATCTGCACAACAGACTACATAGGCTAGTTCTCTTAACTATCCAACCTTGAAGGTTCTTATCTGAAGTAAAGAGAATCTTTGAACATCTTGAGGTTTCCCCATCACTTGTACCTGTTGGGTGAAACCCTGGCCTCACTAAAATCAAAGGCAAAACTCCCACTGACTTCAGACAGGGGCAGGATCTCACTCCTTGTATATTGTGCAATGGTTAAAGGAGGCATTTATATCATTTTGGATATTTTTAACCCTTAACAATGTTACAGTACATTAGCTAACTCTGATTAACTTCAAACCCACAGACACCCCATGCAGGGGTACCCAGAGTTATTAGGCACATCATCACCACTTCCTCTTGGTGTGAGGAAATCTTGTCTGTACCTACTGTGGATCCACGCCCGGAAATCACCAATCTCTGGCAGCACAGACAGTGCCTTCCAGGCCTCCGCAGGCCTTGCTCTCTGTACAGGTAGCGATATGCACACACCGACCCTCGAAGTCCTCAGCGCAGCCCCTGCAGCGTCCAGCCCATAGCCACCGACTTACTCAGATACTGGGGGGTGCTTGACCCCCACTCTGCCCCAGGCCCCACTCCTTCCTCCAAGCCCCAACCCTGCCCCTGCTCTGCCCTAAGCCCCTCACTCAAACATTGTGGGTTTGAAAGTGAAACTAGATCTCAGCCAACAGTGGGTTGGATCCTGCCTAGGACAGACTGAAGAAAGAAGCAGAGAGAAATACGATAGTGAGAGGAAGGCAGAAAAATTCTAATGAAGAAATAGAGCTTTAGCCCACCCTACTCATGGAAATTTGGTGTCAGTCCTAACGCTAGTCGACAGCATGAGCTTCTTTATAACACCTGACCATGTACCAGAACCACTTTCTGTCTCTCATAGTGACGGCATCACCTCTCCCACAGATCATACTGGCTCAGGAAAGTTTTCTTCCTAAACCTCAAAGACCTCTAAACCCTGTTACACAGACCAGACATTTTTAGAAATACTCAATTAGTATGCTATTAAGGGGCATCTGGGGTTCCTTTGTTTGGCTTTCTTGTGTCCTAAGAACAGTTCCACAGCATGATTGGGGTCGTGGATAGCTCAGTGGTTTGAGCATGGGCCTGCTAAACCCAGAGTTGTGAGTTCAATCCTTGAGGGGGCCATTTAGGGATCTGGGGCAAAAATTGGGGATTGGTCCTGTTTTGAGCAGGGGGTTGGACTAGATGACCTCCTAAGGTCCCTTCCAACCCTGATATTCTACGATCTTGTTTTGTGATCTCAAAGTATGCTTCTTGGTGAGTCTGCAAAGCCAGGCTGAGCCATGCATAATGGATGCAGGTGCAAGCTCAGTAGCAACAGAACCACATCTGTTCATCAACAGAAGATGGTACAAAGGTAGTTCTCCTCCTGCTCTTACCAAAGCAGTTTTCTCCCCAGCCAGGAAGCAACCTCTTCCCTGAACTCAGAATTCCTTCCCCAGACAAAGGTCCATCCCACCATTTGGAAGAAGCCACACTTTCAGGGTCTGTCTGTGGGAATGCCAGGAAAAATTCAGCACAATAACTCTCTTACAATCTGAAAAAAAATTCATTTTCTATAATGTATCGCACTGGATTGTGCAAAATACTAAGGATGCAATAATCACCCCCAAAAGACGGTTTCTGATTACTTTGGACTTGCGTCTTTCCAATTGTCTTCTGTGACGTGTCTTCTGGAACTTTCCCAGGATCTCCCTTAGGAAGCAAGATACCTCTTGCAAATATGGCAAAGAAGTGTGAGTAACTGTAGGATCTGTTTTCTTGCTCCCTTTTCTTCTTGGAATCTTGAGATTTTCAGAATGAAGCAATGGCTGGAGAAGTCTCCAAAATTCCTCCTCCTACACTTTTGAATGCTTTAAGACTCCCTTTTCACAATAGCATGCCCTAGTTACTTTAGTCCCTTTCATTCTATAAGGACCATGTTATGGCTTTGGCATTCATTTTGTTTTAATCTCTGAATGTCAGATGGGATATTTAGTAGCTTTCTTGACTTTGTTGCAGAAAACAATTAAAGTGATTCAATATTTGTTAGTTAAAATCAATTAGCTGGACTGAATTCAGAAAAGAATGACCCCTAGTAGAGCTTAAATTAAGGCAAAGAAAAGAAATTGTATTTTTATTATAGAAAGACCAGCAAAATTCATTGCATTTCATAGGTCTTTCCCCCCCACCCCAAAAAATTATAGCTATTTCCCAGGATAATACAGCTAAGATTTCCTGCTTGCAGTGAATTTTGGTGATTAATACCATGGTTGCAAAGGAAATCAATTTGTTGAACAAAGGAATCACTTTCTCAGCATTGTTAAAAAAAAGAAAAACAGAGAATATTTCAAAAAATAAAATCCTGGCACACTGTTATTGATATAGGCAATACTTAAAGGCTGATAAGCATCATTCAGCATGAGAAAGAAAATGTCCCAGTTATAACTGTGCCACCATCACATTCAGAATAATGACACTGAGCTGGTTTGGTGAAACAGAGCCAGAGTTTGTTAGTCTCTAAGATGCCACAAGTACTCCTTTTCTCTTTGCGAATACAGACTAACACAGCTGCTACTCTGAAAAGGGTCAATTGGGAAACTCAAGTTCAAGAGAGATTAGGTTCTGATACCAAAGCCAGTGACAACATTTTATCTCAGGATGATAAAATGAGGGGGGCCTACTAAATGATCCTAATATATTGCTTATCTGAAAAACACCAAATTCCCCACCATATAGCTGGAAGCACTGTGCAGACTGACAATAGCCCAAAATATTAGAAAAAAGAGTAAATTAGGGCTTGGCTACACTTGCAAATGAATTCCG
Source organism: Chelonia mydas (assembly GCF_015237465.2). Lineage (NCBI taxonomy): Eukaryota > Metazoa > Chordata > Testudines > Cheloniidae > Chelonia > Chelonia mydas. The sequence continues at coordinate 81,352,868 of NC_057852.1, forward strand.
ATTAAGGTTGAGCATGAATTTAAAGCGCAACAACCATTCCTACATAATTCCATGTGTGGCACTCTTCTACAGGAATATGAGTGCCTTGCTCCTGTTTATCTTAATCCACTTTGCATTAAAATAAAGAGAAACAAGGCACTCATTCCAGATTAAGTATGTCCACAAATCGAATTATTCTGGAATAACTACTAAGGAATAATTTCATGTATAGACAAGCCCCAAAGAAAGGCTGTGCTGTCTTTTGTTGATGTGCATTATGTCTAAATATATATAGATTCAAAAAATGAACATTATAAAAGTACAGATCTGCCTGACTAGCCAAAATACTATCACATCAACACAAAGTCCAAGTAGCTTCAGTTTGCACTGGGGAGCTCCTTTGAGGCTTGAGATTGAGGAAGGAATCCTGAGATCAGGCCATTGTGTGATTGCTACTTCAATTTCAAGGCTGGAGTAGCTTCTGTGACTCTTGCATGCACATGACAGGGTGGGCAAAGGCTTGTGGGTCCACACAGTGACAGACCAGACCAGCCTCAATGTGCCCCAGAATCACCACTGTGCAGAAGAAAGCAAGGACTCTCTGTGGATTTGGGCTCCATAGTGCAAAGAGGTTGTTCACCCACTGTGTGGGCTCCCCCAAATCCTGTCCCACTACATGTAGAAGGGATGTATCAGTTCTGCTGGCCAGCCACATTGATTGATGTTTGTTATTCAGTTTGATCTCTGATAAATCATTATGTGGAGCAGAGGAAAAATAAAGTTAGTGGAAATATTTCCCTACTCTCTTCATAATTATAGATTTGGCATGATACAAATATCCCTCATTATAAAGTAAGGGGCATACACCACTTGTACCTTGTCCTCTACAGACTTCTCCATATCTATCAGTCATCAATTCTCTTGTCTGAAGCTTCATCCAGATGCTTCTCTTCTCATTCACAAGATGTCTGATATGTCTAAAATTCTGTATGAGGTAGCCCACTAGATATGGAGCATGATTGATATTCAACATTTTCATCTCTCACTAAGCTTGGGTCTACTCTGTAACATGTATTGTGAATGGGGACAGATGGTTCAGGATATGCCATATACATGGTAAAGGACAAAAGAAACCATGTCCCACTAGGCCACTGACAGAGTAGCCCACTGGCTATTCAGGATTCTCCCTTAGAGATGCCTGAAACCCAGCTATCTACTTGGCCAGGCCAGAATCAATCATACCCTGACTTCAGTCTAGAAATGATGATAAGCATCTTGTGTGTGTGCACAATTCTCATTCCTTTAATATCTAAACCCAACCCAATAGTGATATTGAGCATGCTCACCAAATGTATATTGTATGGTGTTGATACAGAAACCACCTGGGTTAAAATGCCATGTTTTATCAACATAGCATGAGATCCCATGTCAAACCATGTGGACCATAATCTGCATGAAAACAGAAGTCAACAAGGACAGTTAAGTTGTGATAGTTCCAGCAGAAGCCAGACAAGTATTTGCTTAGTTTGCATGGGAAATATGAAGATTAGCAGGGCAGGCTAACACTACCACAGTTCCCGACTTCATCTTGTTGTGGGACAAAAACAAGGGAGAACACACACAGTTTTGGGACAGGACACTTCCTATACCAAAAGGTCAGATACAAATGATTCAGCTACATCACTACCCAATCTTCTCTTAGTAACATGGAACTGAATACCTGTCTTGAGAAAAACTGGGCTAATAAAATGTACACCTCAATCACTGGACAGAGAGACAAGCTTGTCTCTTTCACCAACAGAAGTTGTCCAATAAAAAGTAGTACCTCACCCACCTTGTTTCTCAAGCATCCAGGGACCAACACAGCTACAATAACACTGCAAACACCAATTGATTACAGTATGATTTCATCACACAGAAGATGGGTTGGTCCAAGTCACTATTTGGATGGGAGGTTTCCAGAGTACATCAAAACGCTGCAGGAAATAACATTCAACCAACATGACTGGATGGAACTATAGGACATTGTTTCTAGAGTTGCAGTCTTCCAACTGAGATGTAAAACTAAAGTCCTCTTTATAACTATGTGTGTTAACCCAGAAAAATTACAAGCTGGGTAGATATATTCTGTCTATTTAAAGTTCCATCTGCAGTTTCAGTTGGATATGAAATAGTCCACTTAATTTACTATCCAAAATTGTTGCAATGTGTTGCAGAACACTGTTAAACTTTTATTGCATTTGAGTGATTTTAATTCAGTTGTGCGTGGAGTGATCCCTGCACAGTTTGTAAAGAGCTTTGGGATCCTTCTCTATATTAAACATACACACCACTGAGGATACATAATGAAATATTTTATGTCCCTGAAAGAGCATAACAGCTTTGCTAGACTGCAGGTAATAGGTCATCCACAAAGGGGAATGCAAGTACTCTCTCTCAGTGTTATAACATCCATCGAACCAGTAGGAGCAATGTACATGGGTTGAGGGTAATATACATGGAGAACATGACCCAAATTTGGTCCTTAGATATTATGTGCAATAATTATTGACTGAAAAGGAAGCAGCATGAGTCTACTAAAGTGAATGAAATAATTTCTTGTACAAAATACACTTTTTACAAAATCCATTTTCAGGAAGAGATCAAACAAGCTTTAGATTTTTCTCTTGGTTGGAAAGACCTGACAATTCACCCATGATTCTTGTTTGCTCTTCCAAATTGCGATTTATGTGATCATCTCAAAATCTCAGAAATAAAGGGACTGATTATCCTGTCAGCTGCATTCAAAGTGACTTTACCCAGGACTAGTGGGATAGTCAGGCCAAAGAAGCTTTTGCTTATTTTGCTGAATTCTTTACATCCCACCTATGACAAACATTTCATTTTTATATATATTCAAGGATCTAATTTTAATAGTCAGTACAATAAAATTGCAAGGCCTGGTGCCCCTTCCCTACTTAATTTTCCCATTTGTACCTTGTACTATATAAGATGGCAGGAGACTCAGCGCACTATGACAAGTTTTCTCTCTCTCTCTACTCCTCAAATCTTGGCCAAGTTGTGTGTCTGCTCAATAAGGAAGAAGTCTACACTCTGGAGCTCTTATTTTATATTCTGCACTTGTCCATGAAGGAATGCAGCTATGCAAGACAGATCCATTCTGTGTGAGGGAACATTGCTCTGACTGTGCTACCATCACCTAAATACACGAGGAGAAATTAACAGTAGAAGGAAAAGATTTAAATGAAAATTGTATTTTTTTGCACAGTCTTTTCTTTATTATAGTACATCATGGATAATATAAATGAGAAAACTGAAATCTACGAGAAAACTTTTCCACTAGCAATATGTTAGGTACACAAACTATTTGACCAATAATAACTGAATGACACATTACTTAATTATATTAGACACACAGAAAGATACACTGAGTGAGCTCCCATTCATCTCACCCTCCTGTTTTTCTCTCCTGCTATGCCAGCACTCCCAGTCCTTTCATCTCTCCTTTTAATTCCATGCTCACCAGTCATTATATTTCTTTCCTTAGTCATGATCTCCTGTCTCTTTTTCTTCTGTCCACCCTTTTTTGAGTTCCATCCTCTTCTGTGACTCCCTGACCTCTTTTCTGTACCTGGACATTTTAGTGTGTTCCTTTCCCTCACACAGGTTTGTACTGTCAACCTATTACTTGAATTTATCTGTCTTGCTTACTATTCCAGTTTCACTGCAACTGCCACAGGAAGTATGGAAGAAAGAGATGAACACAGAAAAGGGACCCCCATTTGCTCACCTTTTAATTTTTTTTTCTTGTTTTCTTTAGAGTTGTATGATACAAAGAACAAGATGATAACCAATCCACTCAAAATAGAGAGCAGTTTCCTAGACTCAGAACTTGGAAGCTTTACTATTTGTCTGATTAGATTGGCCAATTTAGTGATAGAATACTTCTTGAGCCAGTCCTATCAGACTAACACCTCTGAAAGTGAACTAAAGGATATTTTTGATTAACTGCAACATTAGAAATTTCCCCTCCTGCACAAACATGGTTTTAAACCCACTAGAGTTTTCTGGATGCTCACAATTTATACTCAAGCCTCCTGTGCTGTATTTTTCAAAAATACTAATCAACGGTTCAAATCAAAATTCAGAAGTATTTTAAAGAACAGTATCAGCTACAAAGTATGCAGTCATTAATCATTAGCCTAAAGAACAGGCGGGTGAGTGAGTGTAGAGATGCCAAATAAATATAACAATGAAACCTATTTTCACTAACATTCCTTGCTGGACAGGGCAAGACAGTAGCTTATAATGATAATACAATCCTTATTATCTAGCTTCAACATGGTTCCAAAGTATTTTGTGGAGGAGACATTTTAAAATAGGGAATTTCTCAAAGGTGGGATTAAACTTTATTGTCAACTCTAAGGAATGGGCAGCAGCTACCTCTGCCAGATGAGGTCACAGATCAATCTTAAAACACCTCTGTCTGAGTATAAATACCACCACACAGCATGTCTAAATAATGCGAACATGTCTGGCTGGCATAGCTACAATAACTAAGTTGATAAGGTACCAATCAGCTTATCCACAACATTCTTTTCATGAAGAGGTCATTGCTCCTTTTGTTCCACAAAGTGCAACAATGCTGACACATTCCACAAGCTTCTTAATCAAACAATTTTAACAACAGCATTTACGTCACAGTTTCGGTAGCTTATGTTCTTTGAAGTGGCACCCCACAAAACAAGTTTTTGTTAAAATGTTGTCTACAAAATAGAGCTTGTGCCATATCAGTTGATCAATTTATTATAGAGACTTTCAGGTTCAAACTTACCTTCCATTGTAAGCATGACTGGGGGGTTCTTTTAAATTTAACTATGAATTAAAAAAAAACACCATGTTTTATTTTTAGCCATAAGTAACTGTCATCAGTCCTACCTCTAGCTTAAATTTCTGTGCATCTTTGAATAGAGCTAGACACAATACTGGCACTGTGAAATTGGATGTTTTAAAAAAATCTGCAACCAAATCCTTCTTAAATGCAGCATTTAGATTTAAGAAAATTATGGTGTATTTCTATCTTACATATAGTTTGCAATCTGGAACATTCACAACAGAAACAATTTGATTGGCACTTTAAATAAAAGGGCTCTGCACTTGTATTTGGTATAAATGTAACAGGTTCCAAACGTGTCTTTTTTTTTAAATAAACGTAAATTTAAAATATTGGGACTTTTTCTTCTTTGGCCCCAAATATGATTTGAATAAGGCCATGCTCCTATCACGAGAAGCACTACGAGGAAAGCAATCTCATTGTTTCCAGCACAAACATGAACAAAATACTGAAGTATCCCAGTATTTGGCTTTATGAAATGGTAATGATTAGACTGTTCAGCGCCATTTCTTGGAAGTGGCTGCAGACAAAGTATCGTGTAGGAGCAATAGAGAAGATACTGTATATACATGAGTGAGGGAAGAAAGAAAACACATACAAAAATCTCAATATATTCAAGATTTAGAAGCCCAAGCCAGTGACATTGTTTCCGTGGTAACTAAAGTACTTCAAAGCAGGGGAAAAGCAAGTGAGATCTTCAGGATAGAACCAGAGGCAGATTCAAATACAACATATACCAGTCTGAGGGTCAGGGCCCCAGGATGAGAGACTTGCACAATATATTGGTCTGTAGATCCGGAGTCTCACTGCTTAAGGATTTTAGGTTCAATAAATCTGCTACCCACCAAAACTATGGATCAAAAGGGAGTGAAACACAGAACCAGACCATCATGGAAGAACCCCTCATGAGCTGCCCATCTGTTGTTCTAATTGGCCTCAAACTCCCTCCCCCCCTCAAAAAACAACAAACCCTCCTTAGCTGGCTATTGCACAACAGATTGTTGATTGCTGTTCTAAGACATACTCTGGGGGTACTTAGTACACATTGTATAGCCAAATCTCCTGAGGTCATTAGATGTGGGCCCAGCTTTTCACACCCACATGTTCCTATGTCACATTTGAAAATGGGTCATAAGTTCCTAATCAACATAGGAGCTCTTGAAAAACAGTCCCCTTTGTGATTAGCACAAAGGACTTGGATTTTTTTCCTGTCTTGCTTGAGGTGACAAAGCAACTCTATGGCAAAGTCACAATACATATGAACCTAATTTTTCCCGGTCTATAAAATGGAGTTAGTGATATTTATCTACCTACTGCTCAGGGGAATCGTGAAACTAAAGCAATTAATGTCTATAAATCAGTAAGAGATCTTCAGACAGAAAGTGCAATGTATTATTCTTAATTAATTGTGCTTAATACAGTATTTAAATGTTATGTCAATAAATAACTGTTCAAGTCCAAAGAACATTTTAGCTGACATTTATGTTTCACTGAGGATGAGTTTTTAAAAATTCCTCTCCATAATGTTTCCTGCCAGGGCTTTATGAAAACTGCTACCCCATAAGTTTATACTGTGCCATGTGCATAAGATTATGGACAGGGTGTAAAATATGATTTTTGGTCTTTACTGAGTATCTGTTCCCCTGCAGGAGGAGGAAAGGAGATGGGAGAGTACAGAAAGTCACTAGCAATTTGTAGGAAAGGTCAGTGTCACCTTCTGCCAGCTGCATGAAACAGCTGATTCCCTATCTGCACATCCCATCTCTGGAGCATGCAGCCACTAAAAATCCATGACCAAAGGACACACAGGCCTTGGCTTGAAGTCAAACTGGCCTTACAGAAGAACACATTACATCAGGTGACTGTTTTAAAGGTAAGATGTAACATACCAGGTAAGGTAATTTCTTCATCTTGGACAGAAATTTAGATAAAGGTCAATGGTTAAACGTTTAGTAGCAAGTGATATTCTGCTTTTAAAAGCAGTGAGATTTGAGTCACAAAATTCAAACCCAGTTGTGAATTCCCATCAAGGTATTCACAGAAAGGATTTTAGTGTGGACTACCTCTACTCTAAGCACTTATAATCAAAGTTTTCAATACTGAACACAAAACAGCACACGGAGGTCAGACTAAATCAGGGATTGGCAACCTTTGGCAAGTAGCCCTCCAACGTAAGGCCCCTGGCAGGCCAGGCAGGTTTGTTTACCTGCCGCGTCAACAGGTTTGGTCGATTGCAGCTCCCACTGGCCGCAGTTCACTGCTCCAGGCCAACGGGGGCTGTGGGAAGCAGCAGCCAGCACATCCCTTGCCTGGAGCGGTGAACTGCGGCCAGTGGGAGCTGCGATCGGCTGAACCTGCGGATGTGGCAGTAAACAAATGGGCCTGGCCCACCGGGGCTTATCCTGGTGGGCCGTGGGTCAAAGGTTGCAGATCCCTGGACTAAATGATCACAAAGGTCCCTCTTGGCCTTATGATGTGTGAGTCTAACTTGAAAGACTAGTGTAAGAAAACATTTGTAAACCAAAAGAGTAGAAAAATTATATTGTTATTTTAAAAACAATATAATTCCAGCATCTGGAACGCATTGCTTGCCAGTAGAACTCACTTTTTAAAGACAATGATCATGCTGTATTACTACAATTGGATATTTATCCCTAAATATATATTAACTGATGTTGTATTAGGTTTGTATAACATACCAGAAAAGTCCATTGGTCCACCTAGCCTGGTATCCTGATTTGACCAGTAGGATATCCTTTCCTTCAGTGGGAACTATAGCAACTACCAGTAGGTTTTGCATGAAGATGAATATCCCTATAAGCAAAAAGAAAAGGAGGACTTGTGGCACCTTAGAGACTAACCAATTTATTTGAGCATAAGCTTTCGTGAGCTGTAGCTGTAAAAAAAAAAAAAAGCTTATGCTCAAATAAATTGGTTAGTCTCTAAGGTGCCACAAGTACTCCTTTTCTTTTTGCGAATACAGACTAACACGGCTGTTACTCTGAAACCTATCCCTATAAGGTTTCAACCTACCATAGAGCATAGCCATAAGTGTTACTTTTATGCATGTGTATATGTATCGTGTGTGTGTACATCCCCCCTCCACATCCCTCTAGTAAACAATTGGCCTCAAATGATTTTCTGTGACATTGAATGGTGAAATCCACAAGTCAACTATTTCTTTAATAAAATACTTCTCTAATTCATTTTTTTCCATTTTAAATGTGTTGATTTTATAGTTTCCTTTACTGGGATCTTCCTCCCCAGGTAACATGGTGCAAGTGCATTTCATTTTACTAAAACTGAAACTTGTAAGATTTCAAGTAATCACCCAAGTTAATTATGGCAGCAATACTAGAGCTTATGGCGGGCTTTATTCTACACATCGAATCTATCTACAATAAAATGTTAAAAGGATTCGGAAAAATGTATACGTTTCTGAGCTGACAGTATGCAGAGTACCTGCTACTTACACATACACGCAGCACTGTGCTCCAAACAATATCAAAGGACAACATTTCACAAGCACTGCCTGAGCTATTCTGCTACACCTGCACAATGGCATATCCGGGAACACTACTAGCCACTTACCATTTTCATTCCTTTAAATTCTTTAGATTACTACTCTTGGGAAGAGGTCCTTCCAAAAATGGTGAACAGCCCTGTGGCAAACAGATGGGTATCCCAACTATTAGCCTTCTCGGACGTCGAACAGCTTCATGTTTCTAGGAACACCTTTGCTAGAAAGCATCAAATATATGTGCCCTCTGGATACTGTACACAATTTTGATTAGTGAACCTTTAAGATAGCAAAATGTCCAAGGAGCAACATAACTATCTTAAATAAACTAGCAGTTATGGTACACATTGCTTGTTGGTTTTGTTTCCTTTCTTGCCTGGGTATAATGTAGTATAGAGCTGTTCAAGCTTCACAGAGTGCACTGTGAACTTTGATCCATGTTTTTGCAAAAAGTTATCACAGCGCAGTTTGCAACACGATACCATTAATGGAAGCACTGTGCTGTCTGTTCTTATTTCTGTTCAACCGAGATTCAAAGAGCATTTGTGACCAAGCCCAAAGCATTTGTTTTAAGTGGAGAGCTCAATCATTGCATACATAAACTTGTTGAAAACAACATGAACATATCGTAGAATTCATAACAGGCTATCTTCTACATCTCTAACATGGCAGCATTCAAGATTTTGTTCTATAGAATATCTACTCTTAATTCGGATATTATGAGGGTCCACTGCATAATTAAACTCCTCTCTCTAGCTCTATGACTCTTCCCTGGGAGAATATCTTTGATAGGTTTTCTGCCTATTTTAGAACATGACAGCAGCACAGCATGCAGCTTCATCATGGAGCAGGACTGCAATTTTACCCTTCAAAATACTAAATTAGCAACCCATTATTTAAATTCCACTGAGTGTGTCTGAGCAAACAGGAATTGACTCCATCTGGTCCTCTTCACAGGGGATCACGAAACAGGATAGGCAGAATCGATAGTAATGTACTATTTTAACAGCTTAATTTCTATTCAGGCTAAAAAAAAAAAAAAAAAAGAAAGCAGACCTTGGCGTCAGAATCAGTGGATAGCATATGGTTGTTTAAATTACATGGCAGGAGAACAATTGGGGAGGAGATGACAATCGGTGTTAAAGGCACAAGGTGTTTATGCCACTTTTTATATTGGTAAGGTTGCTGTTGACAGCTATAAGAATTACACACATTTTAACCATTCCGGATAAACTAGATAGAAACCTGGCTGTGAATTTTTCTGGTATTGATTAGATCTCTGAAGGCTTCAGTTGGACATGAATAAAAGCAAACAATGTTTTATTTGCTAGTATGTGTCTGTACATGCGGTTTCCTTTTTCCAGATGTGGGCATCTAACTTTAGACACCCAACTTTATATTTAGATGCCTGACCTTGAGTTTGCTGTGCTTCTGCAGCTACCATTGATGTGAAAGGGGGTTGTGTGTGCTTAGCATCTCTAAAAATCAGGTCAGTTTTATTTAGGGTGACCGCATAGGATGCTGGGTAGGCTATGTTTGCAACATGTCGTTAGCACTTGTACGGGCAGGTGACTTCTTCAAAGCACAATGAACATTAATTAAATCCTCAAAATGCTCCTGTGAGGAAGGTAATTAAGTACTGTCTCCATTTGATTGATGCGGAAATGGAGACAAAGGTCAAGTAATTTGCCCAAGGCCATTCTGCAAATCCATGGCAGACAACCATAGAAGCCTAGAGCTCCTGGTTCTCAAATCCATGGTCTCTCTACTACCCCATGCTATCTTTCATAATGTAGGGCAATGATTTCCAGTTTAATGCCGTGCTCCAGCTGTATAATTCATAGTCAGTTAAATATGGGTTTACATTTAATATGACTACAGTATGCAGCAAGACCCAGAAATCTGATTATAGCTTAAACAAAGTTTGGGATAACTATTTTCTCCTATTGAGTTACTTATTAAGCCATCAAACCCACGCTGATGAATGCAAGTCTGTGGCACCCTTACCTCCCAAATATATAAAAGGAAGATCATCACTACCATACTTTAAAAATAAATACATTTGACAATTTTTTTATGTCCTCAAGCCAAAAATAAAACTTAAGAGCTGTCTGCTCTAGTGAAGAGCTACCTGGCTCTGAAAGTGTTTTTGTTGACACAGTTAACTGGCTCCTGCAGGAGTCAAGTTAGTAAAGTCATCACAGTCACCAGGTAGTAGGTGACCTATTAGAGCATGGTAGTGATTAAGGGTGGAATTCTGAAAAAACAGGTAAGGGATTTAGGAGCACCAGTCTCATTGATCTTGTTGGAACTGATGCTCTAAAGTCACATAGGCACTTTTGAAAATCTCCCTTTTAGACATCAGCCCTTGGTTTCCTCTTAGTTCTGATAGGATTGTCATATGCAGTGCAGTTTTGTTGTATGATTTTACCCACATTTTGGCAACATTAAGGATTGAGATTTTGCATGTCTCTGCATTTACATGGATGTATATTGAGAGATGGGGCTTGTTGTTTTTTTTTATTCCTCTTATAGCTGTAGAAATTGGGCAAGAATTATTTGAAGAGGGAAAGGAAGTTATCTTAATATAGTTACCACAAACAAGCAGAGGTAATCTGGAAAGTCTAGAAAACTTTATATACCTACATGCCCATGCTGTGTCCTTGTAAAACCAAACCACAATAGTTACAGGTTTGCCAGAATGAAAACATAGCTGTTTATGTCACTCTGATTTTTATTGAATAAGCCAACCGTGAAAAGAAAAACTCCACCAGAATGCTGGCATAGTAAACTTTTAAAAACTTAATAATGAATCTTAAGTAACAGACGCTATTTTGTGTGTGTGTTGGTTTGTTTCTCTGGCCAGAACCACCAGAGAAAGCATGAAGACTGGAAAAAAGATCAGAAGAGAATGACCACTGCTTTTACCACCTTCAGAATGAAATGTAGGCCCTGCACAACCACAAGAAAGAAACACCACCACCACCACCACCACCTATACCACACCTCTTCCTTGTGGCTAGCACACTGTCAGGCTGATAGCTTGCATTTTAGAGAGTCAAGATGGATGAGGTAATATCTTTTATTGGACGAACTTCTGTTGGTGAGAGAGACAAGATTTTGGACTACACAGAGCTCTTCTTCAGGTCTGGGAAAGATACAAGAGTGTCACAGCTAAATACAAGATCAAGCAGATAGTTTATCATAGGTAGTTAGCACATATTCTAAGAGGCAATTCAAGGTGAAGTGGCCTGTTAATACCTCTGTAGTCATAGGACAAAACGTGGGCTTTAGTGGGTTACTGATTTTTGTAATAAGCCATAATAATATAAATATAAAATAATAAATAATAATAATAATAAAGAAAGAAGAAGCAGCAGCAGCTGCCGCCAGTATCTTGATGAAGGCCATGATTTTTAGTGTCTAGCAAAGTTAGGGCAGCTCTCATTTTGGTGTTCTTGCACCGCAGGGCTGGGGCCAGCTCTGCACAAGGTTCAAGGACGGTGTCTTTGCACACACGAAAGTTCTGCAGCTACTGCTCGTCATCCCATACCTGCAGCAGAATCTGATCCCACCTCTCAGTGCTTGTTTCTCTGAGCCCAATAGTGACAGTCCACTGTGTGCAGCTGCTCCATGAATGCCAATGTCAATCTTGAATTGCTTCTTTTCATGGCACACAGCAGGGCAGGCACCATGGATTTCTGTTCAGATTTGCAGCTCATGATATACTGCAGAATCAGCTGCATTGTGTTCATAACTCTCATCACAAAAGACTGGCGAGCAGTGCAGGATCCATGATTTCAGGCAGAGATGGTGGATGCAAAGTTTATTGGGGCAGTTGAAAAATGGTGCAACACACAGTTGGAAGCCCTTGAAATTATGGGATGGAGAAAACTGCATCATGGTGTGGTGATCCATCCCCATCATGCACTATGATCCATTCCCAGAACTCCTAGTCAGAAAATATGGCAATTTGCACAGTGGGATTGGTACCTACAGTGCACTGCTCTCTCTCTCAGTGCTAGAGCACCAACTGCGGATGCGCTCCACTGACACAAGGAGTATTATGTGAACATACACAAGCGATGTAATTACAGCGGTTTATGATCAACGATGCAACTTATCATAGAATCATAGAATATCAGGGTTGGAAGGGACCTCAGGAGGTCATCTAGTCCAACCCTCTGCTCAAAGCAGGATCGATCCCCAATTAAATCATCCCAGCCAGGGCTTTGTCAAGCCTGAACTTAAGTCTACTTAACTCTGTAGTGTAGACGTGGCCTTAAACGCTGCAGTGGAATACATATTTTATTATTGTGAAACTGACCCAGAAAGGGTTAAGCAACTAGCAGGCTACATGACCCAAATCCAGCCTTTAGAGACATACTTAAAAGTACGTAGATGGTAATTAGGGCCATTCCATGTTAGATAAACTAGAGCCTTGAAATACAGAGTTGCATTGTTAGAGAATTAGAAGAAGATAGTGATTGTATTTGTCTGTGTTTTTTCTATATCTTGTTAGAAGTTAACAATGTAACCAAACAGTTCCTGTCTGTCACTATGTTCTATTGCAGGGGTTGGCAACCTTCAGCACGTGGCCCATCAGGGTAATCTGCTGGTGGGCCGCAAGACATTTTGTTTACGTTGACTGTCCGCCAGCATGGCCCCTCACAGCTTCCAGAGGCTGCGGTTCACTATTCCTGGCCAATGGGAGCTGTGGGAAGCCACAGGCTGCAGGGACATGCTGGCTGCTGCTTCCCGCAGCTCCCATTAGCTGGGAACAGCGAACTGGCCACTGGAAGGTGCAGGGGGCTGTGCCTGCAGACGGTCAACGTAAACAAAATGTTTCGTGACTTGCCAGCAGATTACCCGGATGGGCTGCATGCTGAAGGTTACCAACCCCTTTTCTATTGATTCAGAGATCAAAAGGGAATATGAACATTCTGATGAAGCTTGGGTGTAACAATATCATTGTCTATATTTCTCTTTGAAGTCTGTAGTAAACGGTCTATGAAATGCTTAATGGATAATTACCTTATGCTGATGAATGCAACTAATTTCCTGTGAATACATAGGAAATTCTACTTCAAAGCTACAGTGCTTCACCCAAGGAATACCTGCTGTCAAGAGGCTGCCAGAGAACTATAAAAAGAACTCTTGGGCCCTGATCCTGTTATCTCATATCTGCTTAAGCTTCATCAGGGGAAGTTTTGGTCGCAAGACTGAGGTCTCCAGCTCCAGGATCACCCTGACATTGAACTATAATCTATGGAACTAATTCTGAAAAACTCTTTGCAACTGTGCAACTCACAACCTCTACTATCAAACTGACCTAAGAAAGGTATTCAAGTCTGTATGTATAATAATCCTTTAACCAAAACTCTCTCTTTCACGCGCATTCTTTTCTTCTTTTAATAATCTTAGTTTCATTAATAAGAATTGGCTGTAAATGTGTATTTGGAGAAGATCTGAAATATTCATTGACCTGGTGGGCAACGTGACTGATCCTTTGGGATTGGCAGAACTTTTTATACGATGAACAAGATCTTCCTCATATTTGACCTGGCTGTCTGGGTGGGAGTCCGGGATGGATTGCTTTAAGGGAGCTGTGTTTTTGGGTTCCAGGTAACCAGTAAGGTATTGTAGAAACTGTTTTATTGCTAGCTTGATTAATCTAATTATTAGAATAAACCACCAGTTTTGGGGACTGTCTGCCCCATTCTTTGGGGTTTGCCCTGATTGAGCAATCTCAGTGTGGCGCCCCTGGGACTCCGGTCACAGTTATTTATTACACTGCTTCTGTACTAGAACTTCAGCTATAACTACCAATACTTTTTACTCATGACAAATAGTTGAGATATATCATCATGTTTTTAATCTAATCTTAATTATAGGAGAAGTTTATTCATTTACATTTACTTCTGGGATTCATAAAGTTGAAATTTGAATATTTTCTTATTAAAATCACCAAAGGGAATAGGATATGAAAACCATGATTCACATACTAGTGAAATAGCTTGAAAGCAGTGGTTTGATAATCATTTTGTTTTTATTCACTCTGAGGAACATTTTCAAAAGGTGTGTAGGAGGTAAAAATTCCGTTTACTAATCTCAAAATTTACCCCTCACTCTACAGATTCATGAAGAATTCATGCAGTTGTTACATAGATTTCAGGGCAGAATTTGCTTCATAAATGGGGAACATATCAAATGATCCTCAAGTAAATCCTCTGGGTAAAACCCTTCTTAACTTCTCTGAAAGTTTGCTTCTGTAGGATTAAAAAGGTAAATTTTTCAAGTTAGTAAAAATCAAAATGCTAACTGGATAGATGGTTTGTTTTCATGTGCAGAGCAGTTTTCTTTAAATATCTGTATTAGATAGCTTTTTGTTGTGCTCTCTTCAGTTGCGTTTCAAAGAGTATGATTTCCTCACACTGGGTTTTCTTTGTTCTGTGTTTCTAACTGAAATATGAAATTTTCAAGGGACTCCATTTTCTCTGTCCCAGGCAAATACAAGTATTCTGTCATAAGGTCCATTCTAAAGGGTTCCCATAGGATTATCAGGGATATTTCATCACCACTGTTATATTTCTCTATGAAGTATATGAATTGTGCATTTCCTGTAAGTCAGTTATTAAGTTGCCATATATGGTTTAAGGTCTAGGAGTTACCTCTAGGAACAGCAGGATTGGGGAGGGCTAAAAAATAAAGGAGGGAAACGATATTTAAGTTCAAGACCACATTCAACCCTGCAGGTGCAATTAGCTCCTGTTGGAGACAAGCTGCTTTAAAATCATTTGGGGCTCCATAGGACTGCTGCTGATGGGATTGCCCTAGGAAACATACTAAATCAATGCACCTCCTGGCTAACCTGATCCCTTTGGACCCCACCTACTTTACGAGCCACACTGCTGGCCCTAAACCTCTCAGCAAAACATGGCTTATGGAGCGTTTACTCCATTGCACTACAATTCCTGCACATTTTCCACTACCATGGACCTATATCCTGGATTCTACTGTCTGTTCTGGAGATAAAAAGGTTTATTTTGTAATACACCAAGCTTTCAGAATGCTGTAGAAGCCAAAACTTTCAGAAGTTTGGGCAGTAGTAGGTAGCCATTTGGACTCAAATGGGAGTTGGATGACAAGGGGACTTTCAAAGCTGATGTCTGACTGCCCAGTGGCTTGAGCACGCCAATAGGGCAGGGTGGGGACATGGTCTCAGGGATGGGCACACAGAGAATTTGCAGAAGTATCCAGCGGCTTGTATTATTTATATTATGCTAGCACCTAAAAGCCTCAAACTGTTTGGGCCCCTATCGTGCTAAGCTCTTGTCACTGGATCTCTGGTTGCAGCTTCCCATTTACCAACTATGACTCCTTCAGCAGGTCTAATTTGGGCTGGTCACTGCAGGAGACTTTCCTTCAGGAGAAATGACCAGTGGCTAATTAAAGTGACTCAACACAGTGTTTTAAAACAAATATATTTTCTATTTACCCAAAGGTACATAACAAGCAGATAAAAGGATTAAAACAAAAGGCCTACACCAGAGGTCTTACCTAAACCTTATACGTTCCATCCAAGTTTTGGTAAGTTCCACGTTAGCCCACGTACCTTGACTTCTGGGCTGGAACGAACAGGCTGCTCTACTTCAGGTTCTTGGTTTCTCTATCCTGCAGCATTTCCCTCCAGCAGTTGTGGCCCACTTACCCTCCTGTCTCTCAAGGCAGGATTTTATTTAATTTATTTATTTATTTACCATTTAGTGTCCTTTTAATTTTGGCCCTGGCCCTGAAAAAACAAGCCTGGTAACTTGGCTGGAGCTGGGAAGGTAGGCATTTTCCAGTTAATAGCCCAATCATTGTTCTCTTAAGGGCTCTTAGTATGTGCCCTGGAGATCTTATCTCTGTCATGTTTTCATTTCCTGTTTGCTATTCCTAGCAGCTCCTTTAGATTTAAATTCATGCAGCCAAACAAAATAATATCAAATAGGCATTAGAGGTACATGAAATAGTCATAAAAATATATAGCTAGGTATCTCCCTCATTCTCCATAGCTCTCTTCAAGCATATGAAGAAAACATTCCCTGTCCCAATAATGTTACAGTGTAAGACTCCCAGGGGCTGCTCCAGGTATCCAAACTTAGTTGTGTTGGTTGAATTATTAGAGCTAGGAAACAGAAGTTAAAGTGCTCAAGCAGCAACCCTCACTGGCTGCTATGCATCCTAGGGACCCTTAAAAACCCACATGACAGAGTAAGAACCCAAAGGCACACACAAAATAGAGAAATAAGGAGAAAGAGGAGTGAGGGATTTACTGGGGATTAAGGGAATTAATAAAGAAGGAGGAGGAGAGTAAGAATTAGGATCAAGACTAGGAAAGGTGGAGGTAGAAGGAATGAGTTGGGGCACACAGTTGTATTAATTTAGTTAAGACTATACAGGCCAAAGATGTTGTAACATAACCCAGTTACTCTCCAACATTAAACAGAGTTTGATATAGAGAGAAATTAGCCTGCGTAATACCATAGCAATCATCATAAGATTCAGACGAAAGGTTAGAAATTTATTGATTGAAACACACAAAAGGGAAAAACTCAAAACAAGGTATAGATCAATGAAACTGAAATTGATTCTGAAAAAGAAAATTAAAACCTATAAAAGGCTTTTTTTTTGAGACAGTGAATAGTGGTAAAGTCTCATTTAAACAGACTTTTTTGGTGGTGGAGAAAGGGATAGTTCTATTGTTTAATTTTTAATTTAGAATGATAGTCACTTTCCTGCCTTAGACAAAACAGTCAGTCACAGAAGGGAGAGAGAAGATTTAGTTAGGGTTGGTCCTTTGAGCAGGGGGTTGGACTAGATGACCTCCTGAGGTCTCTTCCAACCCTAATCTTCTATGATGAACAGATAGGATGGATGGTAAAGATGGGGGAAATATAGCTTTTGTTGAGGTTTTCAGGATACAGAGTTGCTAGTCAGTCACGGACGGCTGCTTTAGGCTGGCAGGATGGCCAGGACATCTGATACTCTGGAGTCCAGTTAATCTTCCCAATCAGGGACATCTGGTTGGTTTGGTTAGGTCCCTTTCATTCACTAGGAAGAACTGATATCTTGTCTTACTCTGCAGGTGCCGTGCAGTACAGTTGATTTCAGGATCAGATGAAGAGGGGTGGGGGTGGGAGGACAGGAGGAAGACTGGGAAAGAAAAGAGCAAATAGCAGGATCTCACGTGCAACAAGTTGGGTTCTGGTGCAGTGATGATGATCAAGCATCACCCCCAAGGTCTGGTGTCTCAGCAACAATCCTTCCACTGCAGCCATGGTGATGGTAAAAATTCTTAATCTGTTCTCTCCCAAAGCCTCTTTTTAAGGGCCCCAAACAGGCTAGGGATGGAAAAAATCCATCCTTTCATTGTTTTGTCCATCTGTTAGGCCTAATTTCTGACACCAATTGTGGTTCCTTGATTTCTGCTCCTCTTGTTTATCCATCATAATCTTAAAAAGTATCAGGAGACCTTTTGTTTAAATTAACATATTCAGTCTCTTTCTCACATCTTTATTTAAGCAGTTTTATATAACAAATCATTGTGACAATTCATGGGCCTTAACCCACTTTTCACCAGTTGAGCTTACAAATTAGGGTAAATCTTTAGGCCCCATTATTACAACACCCAATAGGAGGGGAGGGGTTGACTAGGACAGCTCATGGAGCCTACAGTGCAGCACTTAACTATATCATGAAGATTCTTGAAGCAAGTCAGGGAAAGGAGGCAGCAGGGCAGAGAGGCTGAGGCTCAGAAAAGCAGGACAAGATGCCCATACCCTCCTAATGGAATATAACTGTTTTTAGAATATTAGATGTGTGTTTTGCAACATTAACATGCATGTGAAATAGCATTTTTCAACTGCACAAGAAGAAACCACCACAAAAGTTGTAGATCTGATTAATCAATCAATAGATGCCCTTGGAAGGATGTGATTTATTAATTGGCTTCTTGGGTGTTAATCAATGGATGATTAGCTTTAAGCAATAGATTACTGTTCTGGTAACAGTGTTAATCTTAGTTAGAATAATGAACAAGATTAGAATGTACTAATACATCAAAGGATAGATTCCCCATTATTCACTCTAAATAAACTCATACACTAAAGCATTTAGGAAGAACTAGGGGAGAGACAATGAGAGAGCGCACTGCTTGTAGAACAGATGCTTTAAGTATACACACTGAATTCTAATGAGATGGGCTGAGGTGGTGATCTGTTCAGGCTAAGATTCATGTTGAAGTCAAAAGCAAAGCTAAGCTTTGGGTTCATATTCAGTGAAATTTTAAAGAGTTCTTCCATCTAGGCCACCCCAAATCTTATTCATTCAGAGATATATATACATATATATTTATTTTATAAATCACCAAGTAATGTAAGCATTACAGACTTCACACACTGCTAGCATGCTTGTGATTACTCCAGAAGTCCTGGCTCTAGTGATAGAGGGTGAGCACAATAAAGTTTATTATATTTTTTAATCTGCTGCTAAATTTAGCAGGCTTGCAACATGTGCAGTGTTGGATGGACGTATTTGCTTTTAAGGTATGGATGCAGACATGTAGATGTGTAAGAGCCTTCCCTTGGGGATGGGGGGCGGAGGGAGGTTGATTTTTTCCTCAATCGTTTGCAATACCTTTAAAGCTAAAGAATTTGTGGCCCTGTGAGTTTCAGATATGGGGTGCAGCACACACTGCTATGTGTATAGAATGTGCAGTAATGGATTATACAAGTTGGTGATCTGGGATGAGGATGAGATATTTACTATAGTATACTAAGAAGCTGGTACAGTCCAGTGGCTAGGGCATTAACCCAGACTTAGGAGACCTGGGTTCAAGTTCCTGCTGTGCCACAGGCTTCTTGTATGGCCCTGAGCAAGTCATGTAGTAACCGTACTTCAGTTTACGGATGGTTACCTGCTAGGCAAGGTTTGGACTGGCAGAGCCATGAAGAGTTTGGTGGTAGGGCAGAGAAGCTGGTGTGTCAGGGAGCTGAGACACAACTTAGCAATAGCAAACCTCTCAGTTGCTGAGTTTGGGAAGGGAATACAGTAACTCACATTTCTGGGAACCCCAGCAGGGTATCGCATTGGTGTAGTCAAACAGAATTTACACGCAGCTTGCCATTTGACTGAAGTTTACACTTCAGGCACTGGCATAATAGCTTGAAGTGATTCTCAAGTGGGCAAACAGTTTCTAGTCCAAGAAAGGTTACAGTTTTATTATTTTCTGTTTATTTTGAGTACAAGGAAATAGAACAGCAGCAAGGGTGAGATGAGCAAAGAAACGTATGCCAAATACACCAGAACACAAGAGAATCATACTCAGATTGCTGCATATTCTATACAGGAAAAAGGCCAGATGAGTTGAAAAACCTACTCACAGAGGTCAAATGGCTTCCTGGGATACATCTGAGGTCCCAGAGTCTAGAGCTGGGGAGAGACTGCAGCTGAAAAGGGTTCAAATCCAACACAAACATGAAGCGAGGTAAGGAATGCCACCATGAAATCAAGCTGTGGGGACTAAAGATTGACAATCATCAAGCAATAATCAATCATACCCAAGGAACACCCAGCTGGGATAAGCTATGCTCTGCATTCACACAAGCTGACTGTATAGGAGGCTATCTTATCACTTTTGAAAGGCTATAAAAAATACATACAGTACCAGAGGACAAGAAAGTCCCCACACTGATTGCAAAGCTGTCGAGTAAAGTGTTGAATGTATTTAATAAAAGGCCAATTGAACAGGCTTTGAAATATGAGTTTTAAAAGGCTGTATTGCAGAGGTTTCAAATTACTCCTGAAGTGTAGAGTAAAATCTAGAGGTCTCAAAATGAATGACATGATGAGTCAGAGAACATACGTATAAATTTTGTGATTTGATGAGAAAATGGGCCAAGTGGAAGGGGGAAGAGAATTATGACCAGTCGTTTGAGCTCTTTGTGCTTTTTAGGGTATATCTACGCTACGAAATTAGGTTGATTTTATAGAAGTCAATTTTATACAGTCAATTGTGTATGTCCCCACTAAGCGCATTAAGTCGGTGGAGTGTGGCCTCAATACCGTGGCTAGTATTGACTTATGGAGCGGTGCCTTGTGGGTAGCTATCCCACAGTTCCCACAGTCTTCGCTGCCCATTGGAATTCTGGGTTAAGCTCCCAATGCCTGATGGGGCAAAAACATCGTCAAGGGTGGTTTTGGATACATGTCGTCAGTCGCCCCTCCCTCCGTGAAAGCTATGGCAGACAATTGTTTCACGCCTTTTTTCCTGAGTTGGCCATGCAGACGCCATACCATGGCAAGCATGGAGCCCACTCAGCTCACTGCTGCTGTTGTGAGCATTGTAAACACCTCGCACATTATCCTGGAGTATGTGCAGAATCGGGCTAAGAGATGCCAGCACGAAGACGATTGTGATGAGGACATGGATACAGCTGTTCCTGAAAGCATGGGCTGTGGCAACTGGGACATCATGGTGGCAGTGGGGCAGGTTGATACAGTGGAACGCCGATTCTGGGCCTGGCAAACAAGCACAGACTGGTGGTACCGCATAGCGTTGCGGGTATGGGATGATTCACAATGGCTGAGAAACTTTCGCATGCATAAGGCCACTTTCCTTGAACTTTTTGAGTTGCTTTCCCCCACTCTGAAGTTCAGGAATACCAAGATGAGAGCTTTCCTGACAGTTGAAAAGTGACTGGTCATAGCCCTGTGGAAGCTTGCAACGCCTGACTGCTACCGGTCAGTCGGGAATCAATTTGGAGTGGGCAAGTCTACTGTGGGGACTGCTGTGATCCAAGTAGCCAATGCAATCACTGACATTCTGCTGTCAAGGGTAGTGACTCTGGGAAATGTGCAGGTCATAGTGGATGGCTTTGCTGCAATGGGGTTCCCTAACTGTGGTGGGGCGATATATGGAACACATATCCCTATCTTGGCACCGGACCACCTTGCCAACCAGTACGTAAACTGCAAGGGGTACTTCTTAATGATGCTGCAAGCACTGGTGGATCACAAGGGACGTTTCACCGACATTAACATGGGATGGCCAGGAAAGGTGCATGACGCTCGCATCTTTAGGAACTCCAAGCTGTTCAAGCAGTTGCAGGAAGGGACTTACTTCCCAGACCAGAAAATTACCACTGGGGATGTTGAAATGCCAATAGTTATCCTTGGGGACCCAGCCTACCCCTTGCTCCCATGGCTCATGAAGCCATACACAGGCAGCCTGGACAGTAGTAAGGAGCAGTTCAACTATAGGCTGAGCAAGTGCAGAATGGTGGTAGAATATGCCTTTGGACATTTAAAAGCTTGCTGGCGCTGTTTGTTGACTAGGTTAGACCTTAGCGCAACCAACATTCCCATTGTTATTGCTGCTTGCTGTGGGCTTCATAATATCTGTGAGAGTAAGGGGGAGACGTTTATGACAGGATGGGAGATTGAGGCAAATCGCCTGGCAGCTGATTTTGAGCAGCGAAACACCAGGGCGATTAGAAGAGCACAGCTAGGTGCACTGAGCATCAGAGAGGCTTTGAAAACCAGTTTCATGACTGGCCAGGTTACAGTGTGACAGTTGTGTGTGTTTCTCCTTGCTGCAAACCCGCCCCCTTTGTTGATTTTAATTCCCTGTAAGCCAACCACCCTCCCCCCTTCGATCACGGCTGGCAAAGGAAATAAAGTAACTATTGTTTTGAAACCATGCATTCTTTCTTTATTAATTAAAAAAAAAGTGAGATAACTGACAAGGTAGCCTGGGTCGGGTAGGGTGCGGGAGGAGGGAAGGACAAGGCCACATTGTTTATTGTAGTCACACTACAAATCAAAAAACTGTTTGAATGACAGCCTTCTGTTGCTTGGGCTATCCTCTGGAGTGGAGTGGCTGGGTGCCCAGAGCCTCCCCCCGCCAGCGTTCTTGGGCATCTGGGTGAGGAGGATATGGAACTTGGGGGGGGCGGGCAGGAGGTTATACAATGGATGCAGCGGGGGTATGTGCTCTTGTTGGCTTTCCTGCAGCTTCACCAGATGCTTCATCATGTCCGTTTGCTCCCCCATTAGCCTCAGCATTGCCTCCTGCCTCTGCTCTTCGCGCTCACTTAATGCTTTCCTGGCCTCTGCCACTGAATGCCTCCATGAATTCAGCTGTGCCCTATCAGTGCGGGAGGACTGCATGAGCTTGGAAAACATGTCATCACAAGTGCATTTTTTTTTGCTTTCTAATCTGTGATAACCTCAGGGACAGAGATGATAGGAGGAGCATAGAAACATTTGCACCTGAGGGGGGATAAAAAGGGAGAGTAAAATTTAAGATGATACATTTCTGAGAACAAAAGGGAGACACTTTCACAGTGAATCAAGCAATTCACAGCAGACAGCACATGTGCTTTAGGTACAAGGTCGCATTTTGCCTTTTATATTGAGCGCCTGCTGGTATGGTGATACATCACAAATGGCTGGGCAACAGAATTTGGTTTCCAGGCAGCCCTGGTAAGCCTTTTGGTTGGCTTCTTACACCTTCATAACATGTGGGAATGGTTTCAAACTGCAGTGCCATCCTTTCCCATAGCAAGCAATACCGGTTGGGTTTCACATTTAAAAGGAGGGGCTGCGGTTTTCAGGTGGATGTGCAGCACACACCTCGCCCCACCGCTCTGCATGGCTATTCTCCGGGATGATCCCTTCACCCCTCCCCCTGCTGCGTGGCTATTCTCCGGGATGATCCCTTTTAGCCAAGTGCGAACAGCCCAGCATGAACGGGGTCCTTTTACTGTTACCTTACAAAAATTCCCCTATTTCAACCAGGTGACCATGAATGATATCACTCTCCTGAGGCTAACACAGAAAGATAAAGACTGAATGTTGCTTGAATGTGACCAAAACCCAGGAGCATTCGCTGCCATGCTTTGTGCTGCAATGATTCCAGACTACTTGCTACTGGCGTGGCGTGGTAAAATGTTCTACTGTGGAGGATGAAATAAGGCAGCCCTCCCCAGAAACCTTCTGCAAAGGCTTTCAGAGTACCTCCAGGAGAGCTTCATGGAGATGTCCCTGAGGATTCCCACTCCATACCCAGACACGTTAACGGACTTTTCCAGTAGCTATACTGGCCATGAATGCACCCCAAGTCTTCAGGGCAAATCAAATATTAAACACTATTGCTTTAAGACCCTGTACTGTAGTTACAAATGTGCACTCACCAGAGCTGCCTTCTCTGGCTTCACGGTTGGGGAACCCGCCTTGGGAGGGTATTGGCTCCACGGTGATGAAAAGGTCCTGGCTGCTGGGGAGAACGGATTCACCGCTTGCCTGCTGTGCATTCTCCTCCTCCTCCTCATCCACAAAATCCTCCTCCCTGTTGCATGAGGCTCCCCCCTTGCAGGTGTCCACAGACAGTGGTGTGGTAGTAGTAGGGCCCCCCCCCAGAATGCCATGCAGCTGATCATAGAAGCGGCATGTCTGGGGCTCTGACCTGGAGCGACCGTTTGCCTCCTTTGTCTTTTGGTAGGCTTGCCTGAGCTCCTTAACTTTCATGCAGCACTGCTGTGTGACCCTCTTGTAGCCTCTCTCCACCATGCCCTGTGCGATTTTGGCATATATAGTAGCATTTCTTCTTTTTGATCGGAGTTCTGCCTGCACAGATTCTTCTCCCCATACAGCAATCAGATCCAGTGTCTCCCTTTCGGTCCATGCTGGAGCTCGTTTGTGATTCTGAGGGGACTGCATGGTCATCTGTGCTGATGAGCTTGCCACGCTGACCAAACAGGAAATGAAATTCAAAATTTCCCGGGGCTTTTCATGTGTACCTGGCTAGTGCATCGGAGTTCAAAGTGCTGTCCAGAGCGACCACATTGGAGCACTCTGGGATAGCTCCCGGAGGCCAATACCATCGAATTGCATCTGCACTACCCCAAATTCGACCCAGCAAGGTTGATTTTAGCGCTACTCCCCTTGCTGGAGAGGAGTACAGAAGTCGATTTTAAGAGCCCTTTCGGTCAACGGAATGGGGTTGGTTGTGTAGATGCATTCATTTTAAAATGGACCTAATGCAGCTAAATTCGAGCTAACCCCATAGTGTAGACCAGGGCTTAGAATATCTTCTGAAGAGATCAGGCAAGCTATTTGGGATAAACCCCTCGATTCTGTCGGCAGATTTAGCTGATCCCTTGTACAAGCGAAGGTGCCTAGTAAGCACAAAACCCAAAGGGAGGGGCAAAAGCTCAGTGTAAAGGGGGACCTTATTTTACCCCTGGGGAAAAAGAAGGCTCGTTGGGAACCCAGGCACTCACTTCCCCAAAATAGATCCCCTCTTGAGAATCTCACTAGCAGACCCTCTGAGGAAGAACATGGAAAAAGGAAGATCCCCACAGAGTCCAAGGCGCTAATTGCTTCTCATGTAATGGATAACTTAGGGGTTCATACCCCTCCTCTCTACAGTCCAGTCAACCTTTGAAATGTATTCTTCTGAAATGTATCCCCAGATATAGTTCTGTGCATTCCATGCTGGACATTGTGGGCCCTATGCTGTGTCCTACCAAAAGGGAGAAGAGAGAACCTTGATTGTACTGGATTTTGCCAGTAAGCATCCAGAGGTTGTGCTTTTATTTAATGTAGAAGTTGACTCACTATTTTCAGCAGAGTGGGTTTCCCTAAAGAGATTTTTATCAGATCATAGGTTAAATTTCAGGTCCCAGCTATTCAGTGAATTACGGAAGTTGTGTGGAGTGAAACAACTAAAGGCTATCTCATATTACCCAGAGACAAATGGTTTGGTGGAGGGGTCAATAATGGGATGTCTGCAAACAACAAGGCCTAGTACTATCTGTTATTTGCTTATACAGAAGTACCCCAAGCATCAAGTGGTTTGCCTCAGTTGATCTTCTATATGGAAGAAAAGTGATGGGACCTCTGGATCTCATCAGGGACTCTTAGGAAGAGGAAACAGAGACAGAGAAGGAGCCTGTGACTGAGTATATATGAAAGTTCAGAAAAGAGTTAAGAGCCATGATGGATGTGGTTCAAACTAATAGCCAGACCAAACAACAGGCTTGGTCTGATAAAAAGGCTTGTGAATGCTCTTTTGAAGTAGGGGACTCTGTGCTGCTGCCAATCCCTGTCAAAAAATACAAAATGCAAAACTCATGGGAGGAACCTTTAGAAGTGATTAAAAAGGGTGAATGAATGCACATATGTAAAAAGAGCTCACAGTAAAGCTGCCACACAAATGGTACAAGTTAATAACCTTAAGCCTCTAATAGCGAGGAAGCAATGGTAAACACAGTTTGTTGTGTTGAAGGGGAAATTGAGGCATCAACTCATGGATTTGAGGGCTGGATGCCAAAATGACTCATCACTTGAATGCACTAAGGTATGCAGTGGGTTAATGCACGCTGAGAAGCAGAAGTATGCCTCTACTGCAAGCATACAAGCATGTATTCTGCAGCAAGCCAGGGAGGACTCAGTGATGACCCATAAAATTATCACTGTGGGATCCCAGCCTGCACCAGTTGGGGCTACCATACCACTAGCAAGGTGTAAGAGCACAGTCATACAGGAGATACAGAGCATGGTGGACATGGGCGTGATTTAAAGAGTCTGACAGTTCCTGTGCATCACCTCTTGGTCCCTAAGAACAATAACACTAAGATTTTGCATTGAGTATGGAAAATTCAATGTTGTCACTGTTCAAAATGCTTATCCATTGCCCAGAGTTGACGATATGCTTGTTTTGCTCAAAATATTTTAGCACTTTTGATCTTGTAAAAGGTTATTGGCAGATAACTTTTAAATGAAAATGCACAGAAAATAAATCTGCTTTTATTATTGATACGTGACTGTAGGAGTTCAAAATGTTACCTTTTGGATTAATTAGTGCTGGAGCCACTTTTCGGAGTCTGGTCAATCAAATGTTAAATGGATTATAACAGTGGTTCTCAACCAGGGATCTGGGGCAGCCTGGGGGGCCACGAGCAGTGTTTCAGGGTGTCTGCCAAGCAGGGCCAGCATTAGACTCGTTGGGGCCCATGGCAGAAAGACAAAGCCCCGCTGAAGCCCAGGGCTCTGTGCCCCACCACTCGGGTCTGAAGCTGAAGCCTAAAACTTGTAGCTTCGTGGGAGCCCCTGTGGCATGGGGCCTCAGGCAACTGTTCTGCTTGCTATACCCTTAATGCCAGCCCTGGCTTTTATATGTAGAAAAACAGTTATTGTGACACAGGTGGGCCATGGAATTTGTATAGCATGTTGGAGGGGCCTGAAAAAGAAAAAGGTTGAGAACCCCTGGATTACAAGATTTTGAAAGAGATTATATTGATGATATTGCAATATTTAGCAACTCTTGGTCAGATCAGATTAAACACTTGGGAACTGTACTGTGAAGTCTCAGAGATATAGGACTGATTGTTAAGGCCTCTAAATGTAAAATTGGAGCAGCCAAAGCTCCTTATTTGGGACACTGGGTAAGGGTTGGTCAAATCTCACCTGACCCTTTGAAGGGAGAAGCTATTATTAATTGGCCTGTGCCTCAGACCAAAAGGCAAGTCCACTCTTTCATAGGCTTGGTTAACTACTACTGCTGATTTCTGTATGGGTTCAGTGAGGTTGTATCTGCAATAACAGATTTGCACAAAAAAGAAAGCCAAACAAGTGGTGTGCTGGCTGCTGATCAAGAGGGTTTTGATAAAGAAAATCTTGTCAGAAAAGCCTGGTCTGGCCAGTCCAGATTTTGACAAAATGTTTGAACTCTGTACAGATGCATGAGACATTTGCATTGCAAAAAAACCAAACCAACCAACGAAACAAAACAAAAAACACCCACTGCGGGAGGAACCAGCATTGAGTGTACACCAGACAAGGCTTCTACACCCAGTTGGGAAAGGAACTTGATCTGGAGATGACCTTCAGAAGAATAGATTTCAAAGGTTTACTAGACTATAAAGAGAAGGGGCGTGAACCCCTACATGATCCTTCACCTGAGGAGACAAAGGAACCGAACACTCTGAGCTTTGTGAAGGTTTCCAGCTAACAAACTAGTCAGGCATGCTGGAAGAAAGGTTGATGAGAAAGAAGTCTTTGAACAAAGGACATTAGTTTGGTAAGTTAGACTGAAGTCTTAGAAGTGTAGTTTTTTGTTTGTTTGTAACCATTTCTCTCTCTATTTCTTATATCTGATATCACTTAAACCAGTGTCCTTTTATTAAACATATTTACCTTTACTATAAACCAGCTCAGTGCTTTGATTGAAATAGAGTGTTTGTTAACCCCAGTTAAGGCAATAATCGGCTCTGTACTGTCTTTTTAAAGGAGCAGCAAACTTCATAAGGTTTCGAGAGCATTACAGGAAGAGGGAGTTGTGCACTGCAGAAAGACTTCTCTGATGAACTTGGGAACTGGGATTTACTGATTTACCTGCTAGGCAAGGTTTGGAGTGGCAGAGACCTGAAGAGTTTGCTCACAGAGCAGACAAGCTGGTGTGTCCTGGAGTGGACACGCAACCTAGAAATAGCAATGCTCTCACTTGCTAGGGCAGAAAAGGATAACAAATAGTAATTCACAATTCTGGGAACACCAGCAGGGTGACCCAAGGACTATGTAAATACCATAGGTGCATACATGCTCTGGTTTACATGTTTTTGATAAGTTTGCTCAGTAGTTACCTGTTCCAATTGCTTAGCACATTTTGCAGGTTTTCAATTTCATCCTTTGTTCTTCCAATTTCATCCTTTGTTCTTTCAATTTCATCCTGTGGCTTTTGTCCATAGACTCTCAGTGCAAGGACAGCAATGACCACCCTATGGGCTCATTTACCAGGATTTTCTTTTCAAAGCTTCTTTAGCTCTAAGGAGCTGCCAAGTCTGAAAACAGTTGTTTTTTTATACCAGCATCACATTCTCCAGCACCATAAAATGTTCTTTTGTCCTTCTGATGAAGGCTCTCACTGTGCGGTGAGCAGTGAGTGACTTGAGCCCTTGTGATGTAGCAAGAACAAGAGACCATAAAAACAGTAACTTTGTTTTTAGTGTTGAGAGCAGAAAAGATTAGGGCAGACAAAAAACAACATGAAGAAGCTCTGTTGTGGCAGGTTTCATGTTACTGTCCGCTAAGAATAACTTCAAATGGAGTCTCTCTTGATACTCACACATATATCTCTACTTGTAAAGTTTGATCTTTTTATGTACATTGTGCACTTGGCTAAACCTCTGCCTGAAACGGTCAGTAATTTTCAGTTGAGTTATAATCCTCACCTGTTACTTGATTATGGGATTCTGCTGCAGACCTGTCTAGGCAACTTCAAACTGTATGCCAAATTGTATTTTTAATTAAGTATCAAACCCACAATCCAATTTCCACGTAAAGATATGCTGAGATGTTTCATTTGTCTATTACAGGATTCTAGTGCATTTTGTTCTCAAAATAAACCAGCAAAGTTGTGACTGTGTCCTGTACAATTAAAGAGGCATATTTATGTCTCATGAAGGACTATTGCACTGCACCGATATTAATATACATTCTGACTAGCTCATCTGCTGTCTTTTGATCGTCTCCGGTGTCATTACAGTCTGAGAACAGAAATTTTCCAGTTGAGTTTTGAAAGCTGTGCAGGACTTTCAATTATAGAAGGATTTTCTGTCTGAACCAACTATGGAAGTCCATATGTGAAAGATCTTTGTGCAACTATGAATCCTATAGGGTGTCCTGATATGATCTGGAACAAGTAGCATATGCAATTATGGTAAATGACACTAATTATTTCATCCACTGGGAGTCATAGTCATCAACTATTTTCATTATTGTAGATGCACAGGACTTCACAATTGACAATGCAGAATACACAGAGTTCAGAAGCTTTTGCTCAAAAAAAAAAAAATCCTACAAGTCCCTAGAATCTGAACTGAAGGAGAAGCTCCTTCAGCTGTTATATAACATATATCCATAGTAGCTGCCAAGGAGCAACATGATTAGAAATATTTGGACAGGTCTGACATACTTTGCAGTAGAGGGCAACGTGCATATACACATGCTAATCTGAGAATCAGAAGAATTTAGTTCAGAAAAGTTAATAGTAAAAATGGCAACGGATTGATTGGTTCCTGTCTACTAAAGATGGGAGTGTCAGAGTTAAGAGGCCACATTACAATACCTTAATTTGTAAGTTATATATTCAAATTCAGAAATCAAACTGAAAGCCTATAATTCTGATTTCAAGGTCTACGAAAGAGCTATTGCTCAGATATTCATTCATGTAATTAGATGCTTTTAGGTATGAACAAATTACTAATGGTTTGATTTCTGTCAAAACTTCCA
This sequence comes from Chelonia mydas, assembly GCF_015237465.2. NCBI lineage: Eukaryota > Metazoa > Chordata > Testudines > Cheloniidae > Chelonia > Chelonia mydas. The sequence continues at coordinate 81,382,600 of NC_057852.1, forward strand.
CCAAATGCACTAAGTATCAGTTGACTTACAATAAATCTAGTATATATTTTAACTCTTCAATAAAATTCCTGTTACTAACAGTTCCATATATCTTTTCTCTCTGTTGGTAGCAGATTCATAAAACTACCTGAAACTACGATTTTTTTACGTCACAAATATTCATGAGTGAAGAAATAGTTATTGTAGTGATAGGCACCTTCCAAATATCCAAAATAGATCTAAAAAGCAGAGTTGCATGATTTTGATCCTGAGATAAATTTTACTTCTTTGCAGAAACAGACTTTCCCACATAATCTGAAAACCAGTGAAAAATTATAAATGAGACAGCAAAAACATTATGATGAAATTCTGGGCCCACTGAAGTCAAAGGCATATGTCCCATTGACTTCAGTGGGGCCAGGATTTCACCCCATTTTTTCATGAAGACTTCCATTCTCCCTAGCCATTGTATGCTGGTTTTAACAACTAGTAGCTTAGTATAATTTTGCATAGTGAGGTTGTCAAAGGTCTAGTGTACTGATGAGATGAGATTTTATACAATGATGGAACAGTTAAATATTGATACTGTATTCTCTCTTCTAAATATAAGATTTTGAAGAGTCAGTGAGGTGGGTCTGTTGAATAAGTAGATATTTCTCAGGTTTAGGGGAGTATCCCAATGACATGAAATCTAAATTGTAAATCTAAAGAATCTTCAAGGATGCCATAAAGGCTGGCAAATGAGAGAGTAGCCAATTCGCCAAGCTTTGGAAAAAAGTGTAAGTTTTATAGAATCACCCATCCTCTGATTCCTCACAGTAGTTTGTTTCTCTGCTGATTTTCTTTAAAACTGTTGGTTCTCCAGGAAAAAAAATTATTCCCATCCACATTCCAAACCAGGTAAAAAGTTCTTCAAGATGACTTATCTTTTGAATGTGCTAATGGAATCTGTAAAGCTGACTTGTTACTCCCAAAACCTTGGAATGTCTAACAAATGGCTATTTCTTTTTGATCCCTTTAATGTGCTAAAGGAAGATGATTTCTCTTGTCTTGTGCTCTTAAAATCCTCAGTTAGGCCGAATCGTCATTTAAAAATACTTGCTTTCAGTTCTTGCAGCGCAGCTGGTATTGAAAACTGCCTGGAGAGCCAGTGCATAAATGTACCAACAACAGCCATCCTTTAACAAGCACTGTATGAACACAAAGCCATATTTATATTTTATGAAGTATTCTAAAACTGTCTTTATGATACATTCTGAAATAACATTAAATAGCATAAGAACTCTAGACAGCAATGCAGCTTGTGGATTGGGTATCACTCCCGTTACCCTTCAGTGCATTATACCCATTAAGTATACCCAAAATGGTACAACTTTCTCCATAGTTTTGCAATATAATTTCCATTTGGCACCTTAATAATAAGATACTTTATCAGTAGACCTTCAGTGAGCAAGTGACATTGTCATTTCTTTGAGATCACATGAACTTTAATGATTTATAGTCTATGAAAAATTTCTCTCTGGTGTAGGCAGGTTTTGGAGAGGAGGGGAAAGTCACTCAGGGAGGTTCTTCTGCCTCTAGTGTGCTCACCTACAGTAGAAGGTAGAATTAGACGTCCCACTTAAACAAATGCTAGTTGGGAGCCCAAACCGCCCATCTAGTTCACCATATAACAGTTAAACCACATATATTGAGAAATCATATTCTGGAAGACTTAATCCCTGACGTTCAGGTTCTCCCCTAGAGGTCAGATTTTTATAAGTATTAGTATGTGTTGTGGCCCTTGACCTCTGCAACTTGGAGGAACTTGGGCCTGGTCTACAACTAAAATGTAGGTCTACCTAGCTATCTCACTCAGGGCTGTGGAAAATGTTCACACCTCGAGCATCGTAGCTAGGTCAACTTAACCCTGGTGTAGACATGGCTGGGTCGATGTCTACCTCTTGGAAAGGTGGAGTAACTACATTGATGGAAAAAACCCTTCCGTCAATGTAGGAAGTGTCTACACTACAGCAGCACAGCTACATCACCATAGCTGTGCTGCTGTAGTGCTTCTAATGTACCCTCAATAGCCCTAGAGTCTTCATACCCCCACTGTTAATTGATTTTATCATCTTCTCAAATTTCTTGTTTAATACAGAATTTTCCTAATTGAAGTGCACCATTAACCTCATCTATAATTTCTCTCTCCCAGAATAGTAAGAACAAGACAAATCAATGATTTCCTTTTATTTGACCTCCAAGTCCTGTAATTAATTTCCTCCCCTCAGTAATCCTAGAGGAGTGCATAGTCAAATTTGCCTTTCACAATTTCATGTCAACTAAGATACCACAGTGGTGGGCATAAAATGTAGAAACTTCAGGCAGTAACACACTGTGGACAGATCTCTGAAGATGCACGTAACATTCATTTTCCAGATCAGTGGGTGGAAGTACAGGAAATGCTGCAGTAATGGGTCGGAGCAGTAGAAACATGCTATCAACCATTAAGTGCTTTCTTTTTCCTCACTTTGCAGCTTTACATTTATACATGTGTTTTGTTCATCTTTTGAAGCTCAGGGTAAATACAGAAGCGTACCGATTTGTCTTCCCTTATTTGACAAGCTCCTGGATTTGTAAATTCTTTGGAGAATCACTTTAAGATCAATTGTAGAATTGGCTTGAAGGATCAGTAACAGGTTATTGATGCTCACTCATCTAGGTTGTCAGCTCAAATCCAGCCGAAGTGAGCAGTGACTAAGAGGTATTATCACTGAACCCTGGTGGATTTGAAAGAGGAGTGAGTGGTTTCAACCCAGATCCTAGTGGACCCCTTTACCAAAACCACCACCACAGCTGGCACTGCTCAGCTCTCCTCTCTCAGAAGAAAGGCCATAGACACCAAACAACTTACCCTTGGTTCCTGCTGTTCTGGAGGGTGCTGCATGGACACCTGCTGCCTATACTGTATTTGTTCTGTGAACATGGGACTGCATGGTCTAGCAGGCATTTTTGCGTTGTTCTCTGCCTTAGGATGAGATGAATCGTTTTGAAGTGTTATATACAGTTACCAATACAGACTTTGTTCTGAAATAAAACACTGTAAGACTAGGTCTCTAAAGGTTGAATGAGAGGCAACCTCATAGGTGACCTTATTCAATAGCAACTCTTGCACCGTTTCCATTCTATTTGGTTGGTGCTACAGGATAAGGCAATGCCAACACAGTGGTAACCGCTTGTGCTGCTGTTAATTTTAACCACCCTATCAATAAGCAGCTGCCTTTCAAGTTATAAAAAGGATTCCATTATCATCAAGTTGAGAGACTGAGATCATTTGTACTAGTAGTGCTATGAAAAGCTGTAACATAGCTGAAACCTGACACAAGCTTAAAACATATCTAGGGATGAATTTATCATTGTACACGAAACGAGATAATAAGAGCCTCTTTTAAGTTATTAAAATTCTAATGGAAATTGACCGCAACCACTGTTAAAAGCTGTAGCTCCTTAGTAAAATATTAAACTACCATCACAATAAAAATAATTAAATTAATCAAGCATCTCTCAGATAAAGACAAGGACATTTTGAGAGAAGACTGGAACTACTCACAGACGCGTTTTACTGTGAGAAGTGGCTTTGTAAGAACAGCTTTGTGGGATTCTGCATTTACTGCGTCTCACTGATTTTCATATCAACTTTGCTCAGTTTACCAGTAAAAGGGTGATTTTCCTGTCTGCCAACCCTGCATACTCACTTTGGGGTCTGAAAACAAAGTTGTGCTCTCTCTAAATCTTGCCTGATCACTAGTTACAAAGAGTGGGATCCCGCAAAGGTACTTTGTCACACAGACCCCAGGTTAGGCACATAAATCTCAGGTTTAGGCTCTACAGCGATCCGCTGAACCCTCTAGATGCCTAAACTCACTTGCTGCCTAAATTTTCAAGGAAGAAATTCTCTTGATGCTTCATTCTAGGCATCCAGTTGTTTATCTCCCACCTAAGTTCCAGAGAGAATCATGAACCAAGGGAGGAGAGGCATTTGCCCCCAATGTTGCATGAAGGGTCCGATCCAGTAGGTATACTCAGAGGCTGCCTCCCGGATCAGCTCTCATTCAAAATCTGGAGGAGGTGGTGGTTGTGGTGCTCACCTTTTAACTTTCATCCCAGGGCTTAGAGCACTCACTTGGGATGTGGGAGACCAGGCTCAATTCTCCCCTTCTCTGCCAGAAGGGTTTCCCACATCCCAGGTGAGTGTTCTAACCCCTGGGATGAAAATTATAAAGGTGGGCCCCATCACCAGCTCCTCCATCCATTTTTGCGTGGAGCGAGGCAGGCACCTAACTCATTCCTGAAAAAAAAAAACAGCTTAGGCATCTAAACTTTCTGACTCCAGGAGACGGGTTCTGGTTCATGGATTGCTAGCAGAGATAAGTGTCTCTCTGTGAGGAGCAGGGCTTTGCCCACCTGCCACGGACATCTCCCATTGGCTAGTTTAGGTGGCTCTGCACCTAGCATGCTGGCTTTTATGGATCACATTGTGAGGCTGCTATCTCTGCCCATTCATTGTGTAGAAAGCATAGGTACCTAATTCAGGCTTGATGTATCACAATGTCGTGCCTATGGTTTTCTAGATGTCTAAAAGTTAGGCATCACGACACTGAACATTGCAAAAACTAAGCACCTTTGTGGATCTGGGCCAAAGATTCTGTAGGCCAAATGCTTCTCTCAGTTCAGTCCTTTGCAACCCCATGGTCTTTAGACTGTGCCCTGAATTACCTATTGTTTTAGTGGAGTGGCATAGATGTAACTGAGGGTATAATTTGAAGTTAATGGCATTGCAGAGGTGTCAATGCAATTGGAATTTAGTTAATTTTATTATGTGAGCCAAAAACATTTCAATTAATTTCACCCTCCCAGAGTAGCATTCGTTCTGCAGGGATGATGGGAGTAAAAAGTAGGAAAAAATGTATTTGTATCACTAAAGCAAGCAGACATGACTGGGTAACGCAAAGAACAGATTTGATAAGGAAGGAGTAATTTTTACATAACCATTTTAGACTCCTACTTTAAACCACCCCCTTGTAGAGGTACAGCAGCACATATGATATGTAAAAATCACCACCCACTGTTTGGACAACCCTATAATACCCACGTACCCAGAGTGAGTTAAGGATGGAAATTCAGCCTCAACTCTGAATTTAATTGCATTTCTAGTTTTATGCAAAGCACTTAACTTTGATTTTTTTTAGTTTAATTTCTTGAGATTGTGATTTTTTTTAAGAGGAAAAAGGAAATACAAGATAATGATTTTTGTGGGAACCTTTGAGACACTTACTTTTTTTTTTTTCTGGCAGTAGAATCGGATGCGTGAGAGAAATACATACATTACTAACCTAAATATACAAGACATATCAAAGAGCACTTCAGAACTTCGTATTATGTAACCCTTCTGCCTGTTGTTGTCAGCAGCCACAAAGGCTCGGTTCAGATAGGTAGGGGTTCCTCTTAAAACTAACAAATACCACTGGCTCAAGCGCCCATGCAGAATTTCTGCAGTCACTAAATACCTTCCCATGACACCCTTAATAGGCAATAGCTTCCCCATTTGCCAGCACAGTGTCGGTGTATGAAACAAAGAAAAATTTGTGTGTGTGTGGGGGAGGGGAGCAGAATACAGCAACAATCTATATGAATGGTAAATAAAATATTTCCCCATAGTAACTTCGATCATACTCCATTAACTCCACCTGCTGTCATGAATATCCAATAGGCAAATGTCCTTTGTCCCATCACTTCCCCTTTCCCCATCCACCAAAGCTCATTCATACAGTTTGGTGTCAGTGCATAGCATAGTCCCGGAGTCCTGAGGTGCACTCAGGTAGGCTTGTCTTTACTCCATTGGGAAGTGCTGCCTGTCCTGTCTTGAGCCTCCACCACCCAGCCTAGCTATAGGAATTTCCGCTTTATTTAATGTGAGTAGGAGAGGCCTCCCCAGAGCTCATCCTGCTCTGTTACTGTCCTCTGTGGGTTCAGCAAAGTGCCCTCTCTTTGAACCATCTCCCACCACAGTCCTCCCAACAGTGCCGGATCCTCCCTGGAAGGGAACCAGTAGCATATAGATAAGCTTGGCAGAATTGTTTTTAGCCTAATTAATGGATATCAATATTTTAAAGCATTTTTTCAATTTTTATCAATTTAAATTCACAGCTGTGAAAAATGATGATTTTTATGCTTTTTTCCCTATTTTTATTGATTTAAATGTTCACAGTTGCAGAAATTATTGGGAGGTCAGATAACTAATGTCAATAGATGTTGAAATTCAATAAATTAAAGCTTTATAACTGTTAAAACACAAATTGTAAACTTCACATGTCAAAAATATACAAAGCAAGTATCCTTAAATCAAATTCCAATACATTCTTGAGCAATTTTTTTTAACTTTGCCTACCTGTAAATTTCTATTATTGATAGAAATTTTTTAAAATCAATGTGTGTGTGGATAGTAAAGTCAATGTTAATTAACATTTACCAATAAAAATCGAATCCTTTTTAGCATAACTATAGATCCCTTCAGCAGAGTCTTTACCACAAAGAGTCTTTTTCCCCTCTTCTCTTTCAGTTCAGTTCTACTACCCAACCATTTATTGGTTTGTGTACAGTTATGGTGATTCAGAAAATGTCACTTAAGGAATTCTGGGTAGAAAGCCTATGCAAATAAATCTCTCTAGCCATCTAGTCCCTCTGTTCATCAATAGGGGGGGCAGAAAGTTCCTTCCTCTCTAGAGCTTCAGGTCACAGGGCTTACAGTATAATGATCACCGATGTGAATATGCTGCTGCAATCTAGCATATAAATGTCTATGAATTTTTTGCAACATATTTTATTGTCAAAGGCTATAAGAGATCTTTGAGAATCTGTACTCTGTAGGGAATTGGTTAGTTCGTGGTTTCTTGACTCTAAACTGTAATTGCGTTACTGAAGTAATCATCTTTCTTATGGCAATAGTACAACAGTGAAAGCAACAGCATGACCACAACTGGTCTCTTACCCAGTCTAGAGCAGAGGGGGTAGCCATGACTGCACCAAGCTGCAGTCCAGCGATTCCCTCACTTTCCATCTATGGAGTAAGTATGTGCATCCAACGAGATGCAGCGACAGTTAGGGAGAACATAAAGATCATGGCAAATACCTCACTAGTGCTCCACATGACCTAAAACACATACCCCCGCCACCAACTAAAAATCAAGAAAATCCTTCTAGTCTCATGCCACAGCCCTCCTTGCAGAAGATAAGGATGTTCACAGAAAACGGTCTGAAGCCTGGGTGGCTTCCGACGTACCAAACAAAAAGTCTCATCGACGACCCAACTGTGCAAGTGCCAGGCTTTTTCTCCCTCTGGTGCATAGGGACAGCTCTAAACCATATCTGCACCCAACATGAAAGATGCGCATACTTTGTGAAGTAATAGATTAATCAGCACAATGGTAATGAGTTTGTTGTTAAGCTAGTTGGTACAAAGACTATTTTATACATGGGTTTACATGGCAAATCAGAACACTGACACTATTCCCTACAGTGATTCTGTCAGTCATTACAGATCATGTCACTGTGGGTGCCATGCGTGTGTACTCTGCTGTAGTCCTATAAGACTTCTGTTACAAAGCCTTTCCTACACACCTGCAATACTTGCTATTCTAAATGAATCCCCTGCTTTAGTGAGACACCGTAAGCCACATTTCAGCCCAGAGTCAATTTTTATGGTTGAGATACAAGTCCATGGCAATGTAGGCTTTAAATGGAGCAATCATGAAGGCCTCTATAACCACCACCTCATGATTATACTAAAATACTATTCTGGAAGTTTTTCAAACATTCATGACACAGTACCAACACTTCTGGATGTACTTCAGCATTTTTCACAATAATGAAATGCAAACACTGAGTGGATTGGAATCCACACTTCTCCACACTGAAGGGATAAAGTCTCTATTGTTTTACACTCATTCATAGAATCTGGCCATTCTGATGTTGTATAAGGTGCTGAGCAACATCAACTCCCAATGAAGTTAATAAGAGCTGAGGGAGTTCAGCACCTTATGGGAAGTATTCAGCAACTTGGAGGGTCAAGCTCTGAGAACGTAGCAGCATGGCACATTGATGGCAGGCCTGGCTGTATGCCAGTTTAAGTTCGAATAATGCTCCTGCTGTATTTTGCACTATGCACCCTGCATAGTGGCAAATATTTGTTTTTAAAAATGATCTAATGAACTGAAAAAGTGAATTGCATGAATGATGTTGAATGGCTCCATGACCCACTGACATGCCCGTGTACCTATGCTAGTGTAGCCTTTGTGGTGCAGGGGTCTATTCTACCAGTGAGTCTGTCACAGCACTGGCCAATCGACATTCTCAGCTGAGTAGTTTATGAATGTCATTCTTGGAAGTACAGTTTTTAGGGTGGCATTTCTGAGCACGAGGGCAAACACGTGCCAGGTTTCACAGCAGGTAGTCACAGACACCGGCAGCAAATGAACGGATGTGCCCAGGAGCTTGTGACCACCACCCATGTTTGGGTACACTGGAATGTCTCTAGCACGTTTAGTCTCTCTCTGGTAACTGTAATAATTAAAATTAAAACAGCTTGGTAAGAAATGAGTTTCATGTTATTATATCAGTCCTTTTCTGAAAACTTTGCATTGCTGTTGTGTACTTCATTGCATAGCAGAACTACTGTGGTTTCCATCGTTTGCTTGTTTTTTAAACACAGCACATAAAATATTCACATTCACAAGTGTGGCAATGACCACATTTCAGATACACTCTAGATAGAAAGATACACCATCTACTCAGAGGCCATTTTTCTAATCTATTAAATCCATATCTTGAGTAAAAGCACAATAGTCAATGAAAAATCACCTAATTTTGCATCTTAGCAGCCAGCAAAAGAGAATGCTGAAAATCCACTGAATCCCGCTTACAAAATTCTCGCACACCATAATATTTTTTCATTGCTATTACAAATATATTTTGCGCTCCCAGCTTCATTAAGTGCATCTTCTTTAGATTAAGATTTTCTTCCTAATTGCATGCAAGGTTCCACTTACAGGACTTTATTAACTACTAACAGTAAACAAAGATAGAGTCTTGAGAATTAAAATGCTGCAGCCATTAACATTAACAAATAACACACACATTAGATGCCCATATATTATAAACAACATCTCTGTCTGTTTATGCATCACACACATTATACTGCTAATTATTAATAACAAGTGTCCAAAAAGAGACAGCCCCTCTCTTCATCCTTTCCTCTGCATAATTGAGTGGGCTGGAAGTTTGGTTTCTGGACAGATGTTGGCCATTCTGCTGCCACAGATATTGAGGGAAAACTTGCAAGATGACATGCTTCACACATTGTGCCCTAAAGGTTACTAAAAACTTATGAGTATTCTGATCTCTGGCTGTAAAGAGTTCCAGAGCTTGAGGCCTGTCCCTACACTCCTTCAGTAGCAAGCTCTAACGGTCACACTTGTCATGGGGGACTGTGGAAAGAGATAATCTGAGAGCTGGCTCGGGTCTTGCTCATTGTGGGCCTTAAAGACTATCCCCAAGACATTTAATATTTGTGATTGGAACTACAATAGCTACCTTTTTGGGAGTAAGATGGGCATTGGAGCACACAAAATAAGTATGTGCACATGCAAATACCCATTTGCCTGTACAAATCACTTTGGTACACAGGTACAAAATCGGTGGTCATTTTTTAAAATTTAGCCTGTGAAATGTAGCAAACATGCTTTTGAAAAATCACAGATGGTCAGACCATTTAACAAAGGAGTCTGTGAGAAAACAGTCTGCATAACACAAAGATCTTTAGAATCTTCCCTTTTTCTCAAATTTCAATCACATTCCTTATTCTCTTTAGACTAGGTCACCCACCCATTGATAATATTACTTTGCCCCTTGAAAATATTTAATAGAAGAAAGAAAACATGGATATTTCAGGCACCTACTGCTGCCAGCAAAGCAGGTTGTATGGCGTGGCAGATGCCCTGGAAAGCCTTGAGCTGTCAAAACCCAAGTAATGGGATTAGGAAACTATTGCCTTCAGCACAGGCACTACTCATAAAGGCAAGTTCATGGCAGACAATGGTTGTGGAGAACAAACGGAGCTTGTGTACATGCTTTGAGAAGTGATAAAGTGATTATAGGGGGAGTCAATAATAAAGTATGGTGCCATAAAAGACAAGACAAAAATAAAAGGCCCACACTCCTGGTAAGGCTAAGCAGCATTCCTGATTTTCTGGGACACAGGCAGAAGAATAAAAGTATCAAAAGATACATACATTGCAATAGACTCTGCCCTGCTTTTTCCCTGACCATAGAAATAAACAGCACAGAAGCATAAACAAATTCCATGCCTACAAAACCATAGAAAGGATAAGACATAAGAAAACAACCACTAAGCTCTTGGGATTCCACTCTCTTTGGACTAAAAAGAAATGAAATGCCCTTCAATAAAAAACAACAAACCAAACAAAAATAGCACCAAAGTGTAAATATAACATACTAATATATCCAGATGAAGTACCCAAATGGAAATATTACATATACATGTACACACATACCTTTATATCATACTGCACATAATTGTACTCCGGAATCAAAGTTTTCATTAAAAAATTGTTTCTATCCTTCATGGTTTGAAGATAACCTTTAAAATATGAACCAAGTATAAACTAATGCAGAGTTGTTTTCCTGAGTCTGCAGGAGACTTGAAACAGTAGCTCTGAGAGGTGTGAACTTTTTAATGGATGATCATTTTAGCAGTAGAATTCAATTAACAGGCTTATCCCACAGTATTATAATGCTTCCCCACCACCTTAAGTACCAAAAGACCAATTCAGCAGCCAAAGGCCTTCAGCTTCAACTCTGATGTAATTACACATTGTCATCACATAGTTCGGCAAAATACTGAAAACTGAAAATGTGAGGACGATGTAAACAACTGGATTTAATATCAAAACAAGCTACTATTATGCTGATTATTCTATTCACTTTCATATTTCATTAATTAAAATAGTCATGCCTTAAATTTAAATGAAGCTGATGTAGAATTTCCAGGCTGCTGTAGTAGCATGCTACAAATCTAGGGATTTTGCCCCAGATTGTAGGTTCACAGAATTCATGGGCTGTGCTTTATAAGAAAGGGATAGTTGGCATGGCTTTATAACAAAGAATGATGTTACAGTCACCTGACTTCCAGGCAGCATAAACTCTCCATGTTTAATTTAAACAAGAAGAATGCTTTTGGCACACACCGCTATGTCACATCCTAGAACCAATGTTACAGGGATGTTTGCTGAGTGCCACAGTTTCAAAAACAAATTAAGTTTTGGTAATCTAATAGCAAATATTACACAACTTCTCAGTTTGGCAGAAGGTGTGTAGACAATCTCTTCCCTTTGTGCTCTGATCCCACTCTGGTGTATCTTCTTAATTTTGAAGTCAAACCTAGAATGTTTAAGAATTTTGGATAGGTGAAAATTTACTTGATTATGACAAGGATGCATGGTGGTAAAGGGCTGAAATCCTTTGAACAATTTTAAGAGCATCCACTGCATATATTTTAAACAGACACTGAATATATATCCTACTCTGAAATGCCAAGATCCTCATACATCAAGATACTGTGAAGCCTATACGAGATTCAAAACAGTTTCATCATTTGACTGCAAAGGTCATTCTGAATGGTTTAGGAGAAAAAGGAAAAGCAGGATCTGTGTGTCCTGTGTAAAGAGTGATTTCCAGCTGAGACAGAGCTTAGCAGCTATATTGGCTCATTAAAAAAAATAGCTCCTGAATTGAAAGTGAACCATGGTAATGCACAAGCTACACATATAAGACTGGTCTACACTAGAAAAAAATGAGTTATTGCTGGGTGTTACCAATGGGTGCAGCTGAATCATAGAATAGGGTTGGAAGAGACCTCAGGAGGTCATCTAGTCCAACCCCCTGCTCAGAGTAGAATAACCCCAATTAAATGATCCCAGCCAGCGCTTTGTCAAGCCGGACCTTAAAAACCTCTAAGGATGGAGATTCCACCACCTCCCTAGGTAACCCATTCCAGTGCTTCACCACCCTCCTAGTGAAACAGTGTTTCCTAATATCCAACCTAAACCTCCCCCACTGCAACTTGACACCATTGCTCCTTGTTCTGTCATCTGCCACAACTGAGAACAGCCGAGCTCCATCTTCTTTGGAACCCCCCTTCAGGTAGTAGAAGGCAGCTATCAAATCCCCCCTCACTCTTCTCTTCTGCAGATTAAACAAGCCCAGTTCCCTCAGCCTCTCCTCATAAGTCATGTGTCCCAGCCCCCTAATCATTGCCCTCCGCTGGACTATCTCCAATTTGTCCACATCCTTTCCGTAGTGGGGGGGCCCAAAACTGGATGCAACACTCCAGATGTGGCCTCACCAGTGCCGAATAGAGGGGAATAATCACTTCTCTCGATCTGCTGGCAATGCTCCTACTTATGCAGCCCAATATGCCACTAAACTTCTTGGCAACAAGAGTACACTGTTGACTCATATCCAGCTTCTCGTCCACTGTAATCCCCAGGTCCTTTTCTGCAGAACTGCCGCTTAGCCAGTCAGTCCCCAGCCTGTAGCAGTACATGGGGTTCTTCCATCCTAAGTGCAGGACTCTGCATTTGTCTTTGTTGAACCTCATCAGATTTCTTTTGGCCCAATCCTCCAATTTGTCTAGGTCACTCTGGACCCTATCCCTACCCTCCAGCTTATCTACCTCTCCCCGCACCTTAGTGTCATCTGCAAACTTGCTGAGGGTGCAATCCATGCCATCATCCAGATCATTAATGAAGATGTTCAACAAAACTGGCCCTAGGACCGACCCCTGGGACACTCCACTTGATACCGGCTGCCAACTAGACATTGAGCCGATGATCACTACCCGCGATCACTATCACTGCCTGAACTAGTGCTGACTACTGTTTAGCTACAACTGTAGCCAAACAAACTGTGTGCAGCACAGTTTTAGAAACTACAGTTAAAAAGTTATCCTCATGTTAATGGGCAGCCAATAGAACTATAGTAGGAATAGCCATTAGAGTAGGGGGGGATTTTTTCATGCAAGTAGTTTTTGGTGGGACAAAAGGGAGGCAGACTTTTTAGGTCTTTTCCACATATAACTTCCATGACTCTAGGACAAAAGAATGCAATGTGTTTGAATACTGTAGACCTATTTTTATGTTTTTTCCCCTTGTGCATGTATGGTATGTTTATAAGCCATTGGCTGCTTCCTAGAATGCCAGCTACCATGCCCTGGGGATTAGATTAATACTAAAGCCTCATCCTAGCTGGCTCTTGAAGGTGCCTGGGAACAGAACTCCTGAAGAGACACTCCTCCCCATCTCCAGCTTGCCTGAAGCTGGCAGAAAGCAGCTAAACCTCACCAGTAACTTAGTAAATCAAGAGATTTGGTCTCATTACCTTAATCCTGCCAATTAAGGTTAAAAAGAGAAGAGAGGCAGACAGTGAAACAGGAGAACATGTCCTAGAGATGGCTGGTGCCTGGAAGCCAGAGCCATGAGCTTTATGAAAGTGGAGTCTGAGCTTTGTGTGTGTTTGTTTGCCATACCGTAGGAGTAAAAATATGGGCAATGTCTTTGAACTGTGTTTAGAATTTGACTCAGTACCAGAAAATAAAGCCAGCCTCACCCGCAAGAGGTACTTCTATTTTCTGAGTTTTACTCCTGTAAAAAGTATATTTATTTGTGATGACCCCTGATTTTCCAGTCCATTTCAGAAACATCTGAGCATGCAAAAATCATGAATTTCTTAAGTTCTCCAGTTTATGTCCTCTTTACATAAGGTTGCCAACTGTCTAATTGCACAAACCCAAACAAGCTTTGAAAGATGCCCCTGCTCCTTCCCTGAGGTCATACCCCAACCCAACCCTTCACTCCCTCCATCCCCTCTCCCTCCATCTCTCACTCTCCACCACCCTCACCCACTTTCACCAGGCTGGGGCAGTGGGTTGGGCTGTGGGAGGGAGTTTGGGTGCAGGTTCTGGGCTGGGGCAGAGGGTTGGGGTGCAGGAGGGAGTTTGGGTGCGGAAGGGTGCTCGGGGCTAGGGCAGGGGGTTGGGGTGCAGGAGGGGGTGTGGGCTCCAGCTGGGTGGCGCTTATCTCAGGCAGTTCCTGGTCGGCGGTGCAGCAGGGCTAAGGCAGACTCCCCACCTGCACCACTCCTGGAAGTGGCCGATCTGTTTCTGCAGCCCCTGGAGGGGGGGCGCCAAGTGGCTCAGTGCACTGCCCCAGCCCACAGGCACCTCCCTCCACAGCTCCCATTGGCTGCAGTTCCCATGCGCGGAGACCCCTGTCGCACCCTCCCTCCACCCACCCCACCACTGGGGGCCACAGGGATGTGCCAGCCGCTTCCGGGAGTGGTGCGTAGCCAGGGCAGGCAGGGAGCCTGCCTTCGCTCCACTGGGCTCCCAGACTTTTAGTGCCTAAAATCTCCTGCTTTGGCTTTAGTAGCCTCCGGGAAAGAGAGCCCGATTCCAGGAGACTCCCAGTGAAACCAGGAGGGTTGGCAACCCTAAATTTACAAGGTATAATACTGTACTCCAGTGTGATGTTTCTAGCTACAAATCTATGATGCTTTTTGTTTTCTGTGTGCTGCATCTTTAAGTTTCTAAGCACACTCCCCATTTTATAAGCATTCTCTGTTTTTGTGCTCAGAGTAGTACACACTATCGGTGCAGAGTGCTGTGCTCTCTAAGAGACTTTTCTATTTTGTTGTTCTGACTAAAACATATATGTTGCATGGTGCGGTGGAGGAAGGTGGTGAAGACCACAAAAAGTCAATTAGAAGGAGGTCCAGAAGAAGGGGAACTGCTCAGGGCAGGCTTTGAAAGATGTCCCAAAATGGTGCCTAGTAAGCAAAGCTGGAGAAGTGAGCAGCTATAAACAGCCAATAAAAGTGAGACACACAAATCCACCCTCCTCAAACCACATTAGAGTTTGATAGCAATTAGTACCTGAAATAGTTAGCCAATCCTTCGTCCCACTCCTTTGTTCATATTTAAGCTTCCACGCTCCAAACGGAATTGGTTCCCAACCCCACTTTGCTGATTTCTTACCTGTGTTCTCAACACTTGCCTTTTGGGATGCATTAACACCACTGGTGGTGGCTGGTGAAAAGTGAACAACAGAAGATTTAGGGTGCCTCTTTACCTCATGTTAGCTAACACATGGTAACTAACACAAGGTAAAATCCTAGCGAAGAGAAGGCAGTTTGCGCTTGTGTTTGCAGATTTAGATAGGCACTAGTGTAAAACAACTTTTTTCCCCAGTGAAGGCAAGGCCTAAGAGATATCAGCAATGCTGGAAGCTGGCTGACAGGGTATATCAAAATCTTTACTTATATTTAAGCTTTGCATTACGGGATGGGGCCATTTTCACTCCCCACCCTGCTAGTGACTCACCTGGTGGGGTGTCTGAAAAGTCCTTCTTTTTCATGGTTGATTTTTGCCCTAATGAAGTGTTTTGATTAGAAGCAATTGGTCAGGAAATTGCTTACAAGGAAAGAAACTACTGCTATCTTGCATCTCAGTGGAATAGCAAGATATGGAAAACCTGTCTTCACACTACAGCTCCACACATCTTACTAATGCTACCAGACACTTCTGTGCTTCGGTTGTATGTGTCTGTCATCTCTATTTAGAGCACAATGTCAGATTAATTACCGACTCATGATAATGTTATATTGAGCTGAAACCAATTACAGCTGGTTAGCTAGCATACTTTCACTCAGCAGTTTAACAATTAATCCATTTTAAATATAATTAAATAGATGTTTAAATTTTGTGTGTATAAATGTATGAAAGGCACACTGAGATGTGATGACAAATTCTGGAAAATGAAGCCCTCTGGCTTGGCAGGTATAGCATTGGCAATAGCATTGCAAGCTTCCCTACATCACACCAACCAAACTTCTTTCAACCCTCTCTGTGCAGGACTTTTCTATCACCCTCATTGCCCTAGTATCTGAGCACCTGGAGGGGCCACTGTGGACTGGACTACGTCCACCAAATGGCAATAACTTTTAGTTATCACTGTCCTAAGTTAGAGTAGAATCAACAACCTAGGAGGTAAAAGCTTCACCATATAAGTAGTATTTGAGCTATCCGACCCTGTCACTTTAGATATTTTATAAGTTAAAGCATGTTATTGTTAAAAATAATAATTAAAAATGTTTACCTTGGTACCAAGTATACAATAGGTAACAGTACTGCCAAATGGAAGTGTTCAAAAATCATGAATTAGACCCCCCCCCGGCAAAAAAAAGAAAAAGAAAAGAAAATGGCTTTAAAATAGAGATTTTAAAAAATAATACATTTTGGATTCTCTTTATTTGGCTTTTGTATTTTTTAGGATTTACATTTTACAAGCTTTTTTCCAATCTCACATGGGTTAGAAACTCAGATTTCAAGAGGGTAGGGGGAAGGGAGAGGGGGAGTATTAAATGAAAACTGAGATTCTCACAATCCTATGAGCTGGGGCTTTAAAAAGAATAAACACACTAAGTAGTATGAGGTTTGTGATAAAAATCACAAGAACTGGCAACACGGAGGAAGTGTCTGTAAAACAGCATCAGTAGTGAGGACTAAAGAGCTCAGATGGGACTGAAGCCCTAATATGGCCAGATGACTCTTGAACTTTACAAATAAAAACAGCCCACCACAGAACATACTGTGTAACAACAGTTCTCAGCCCACAGATCATGGGCTGCTTGTGGCCCCGTTAGCACACAGCTGCAGCCCAGCTCAGCTGTGTGCTAACAGCCAGCCCACGTGCCCGGGGTCCGCTGGGTTCCCAGCTACCCAGTGCGGAAGGGTCCGAGCTGCCAGGCCACCCTGCGTGATGGGGTTCCAGGGCTCCCAGCCAGCCCTGCGAGCTCCAGAGTCCGGGTCTGGAGCAGCCATCAGACTCCACGAGCTCTGGGGTCTGGGTTGGGGGCAGCCCAGAATGTATTATCAGTTGAGAACCACTGCCATATAGTGTCCCCCAGGTGGTTCAGTCCTAGATGCCACCAATTAATAAATGTCATTGGGACTCCAGGTAAAATTAGACAGCAGTATATGACACTATTAAGGGTGATTTGAAAGTAGGCGCTTTTGTTGTACATGGATAGCATGTTCCTTATATTGCATAAATAATAAGTGAAAATATTTGGCGGCAGAAGATATTTAAAATTAGGATGCATGAACCAACCACAGTTTAGGTAGCTTATGTGATTTACGGGGAGAAAACAGTGCTATAAATGTTGCCAGCAAGTGTTTGGAATGGTGAGGGCCTTAGTAATAATTCTTATACAGATTTGCCTCTCCCATTTCCAGCCTATTGTTTGTTTGTTACACTCTTAAGGTGCATCAGATTGCAATTTCAATTGTAAGTTCTTCACAACAGGAATTGTATTTTCTTATGTACTTATACCCAATACAAAGGTTCCCAATCCTGACTGGCACCATTGGCTAGTGCATAGAATAAAGTAGTATCCCTTTAAATAGTTTGAGAGCCCTCTACTCTGGTCCTCTGCGTTTCGTAAGCCACCAGAACAGCAGTGTATATATGTAGCTAGGTCAAGAGTGGGCAAACATGGCCCGGGGGCTGCATCTGGCCTTTCAGACATTTTAATCTGGCCCTCGAGCTCTAGCTGGGGAGCGGGGTCAGGAGCTTGCCCGCCACCGCACGGCTCCCAGAAGCAGTAGCACATCCCCCCTCCGCCTCCTACTTGTAGGGGCAGCCGGGGGCTCTGCACACTGCCCCCACAGCTCCCATTGGTTGGCTACCATGGCCAACAGGAGCTGCAGGGGCAGCGCCTGAGGATGGGGCAGCGCACAGAGCCGCCTAGCCATGCCTCTGCATAGGAGCCGGAGGGAGGACATGCCAGGAGCTGCTTGAAGTAAGCACCGCCCGGAGCCTACACCCTTAACCCTCTCCTGTGCCCCAACCCCATGCTCCAGCCCTGATCTCCCTCCCACCCTCTGAACTCCTCGGTCCCAGCCCAGAGCATCCTCCTGAACCCCAACCTCTCATCTTCACCCCCACCCCGAACCCATACCCCCAGCCAAAGCCCTCACCCTCTTCTGCACCCCAACTCCCAATATCATGAGCATCCATGGCCTGCCATATAATTTCCATACCCAGATGTGGCCCTCAGGTCAAAAAGTTTTCTCACCCCGAGCTAGGGCATTGCATGATATATATAATTAGTAAACAGTTATTTGGACCCCACTGTGCTCATGTAGTTCCTTTATCATAGAATCCTAGAAATGTAGGGCTGTAAGGGATCTTGAGAGGTCATCTGGACAGCCCCCTTTCCTGAGACAGGACCAAGTAAACATCATCCCTGACAGGTGTTTGTCTAACCTGTTCTTAAAAGCCTCCAGTGATGGAGATTCCACAACCTCCCACAGAAGCGTATTCCAGAACTCGACTACCCTTATAGTTAGAAAGTTTTTCCTCATCTCTAACCTCAATCTCCCTTGCTGCAGATTAAACCCATTACTTCTTGTCCTACCTTAAGTGGACATGGAGAACAATTGATCACTATTCTCTTCATAACAGATTTTGCCATATTTGAAAACTTATCAGGTCCCCCCTCAGTCTTCTTTTCGCCAAACTAAATATGCCCAGTTGTTTTTAACTTTTCCCCCATACATCAGGTTTTCTAAGCCTTTTATCATTTTTGTTGCTCTCATCTGAATTCTCTCCAATTGGTCCACATCTGTGACAGAATTGGACACAGTACTCCAGCTGAGGCCTGACCAGTGCTGAGTAGAAGGGGACACACAAAACACACCCCACAAGATTAGCTTTTTTTGCAACTACATTACATTGTTGACTCATTCAATTTGTGATCCACTATAACCCCCAGATCCTTTTCAACAGCACTACCACCCCGAACCACTTATATGATGTGTCTTGCTCTTTACACAACATCCAACAGGTACTATCAGAATATAAATAAATGAAAACAACAAGAATACAAAATTTAATGGGAATTTAAGATGGAACCCTTACCACCAGGATTCTAACAATGGGTCTCTATATTAGAGATTTGAGTATGGACACTGGAACTTTTTGTCCTTTTGTTGGATAACTTAACATCCAGGAACATAAGCAGGTAATTAGTATCGGATTACTGTAACATTTCTCTCATAGGTGTTTCTAAGTTATCTTTCATTCTGATATCCATTAGCCTGCTGAAAAAACTGTGCAATGTTGTCAAGTTAAAAACATTGCCTCTGTTGCACAGGATACAGAGAGATCCATGGCTGCATTCCTCTCAACAACTGAATTTAGATAAATAGCTGATAAAGGGTGACAAGACTCAAGGCCGTTTTTGCCCATTTATGTGAACTGCTCACATATGGATAACCACGATTCAGACATTTATAACAGCAAACAGGAAAGGTATGGAATTGAAATCTAGAGATATGAGAGCCCAATATGACACCTTCTATGCATATTACTGAAACACGCTAATGAAAATCACTTTTGCCTTGCACTAGAATATGTAATAAATCTTCAGTTGTTTTCACAGGAACACATCAATTGTTTACAAGTGGTTATATTTGGGAGTTCTGTTTTCTAATTGTTTTACAGCATAGAGTTATACTTCATACTGTAGTGTATAGTTTATTGTGCTAAATTGATAAAGTTTAGAAACACACCAGCTATTACCTTTTATATATGTTTTTGTAGAAATGTTTATTTGCAGATTTGTTTAGCTTAGTAAAGTGGATAGGCTGATTACATTTACCTGGAGAAATGTTTGTTTCTAAGGGTTGAATCCTACAGGCACTTATGCACATATTTAAACTTTGCTAATGTAAATAATCCCATTGATGTCAATAGAACAAGATCTAATTTAAGATATTTAGTGGAAAGTCTTAGTCAGAGCTATTTTAGTAATTACAATTAACAATATGTAAATTATTGTGTTGTATTTTTTTGGAGGGCAGCTGTAGACATACTTCTGGCACACTGAATGCTTTTGCAAAAAAAACATTTGCTAATCTAATTTAGCCCATAAACATGCAGTTTGCCAAGAAAGTTTATATTTCTCTCTGCATGTTACCTTTCTCCTAAAATAATCTGGTTTGCAAACACACAGACCTTTTATGGATTAAAGCATATTGTCTTACTAACTGGCTTTATAGTAATTTATTTGTAAATGAAAGCCAAACAAACTGGTTCCTATAATACAAAGAACCAAGCACTATGATAACCCATCTCAAGAGCAAGAATTCTCTCTCCTTATTCTGCTATTACTTCCTTTATGCATATAGTATATACAATACTATGTTAAACAGTTGGGAACTGATGAATCATTCATAACTATGTGTTAATCTGGAATCTCAAATATATGAAGAGGGACTAGGGCAATTCCCTAAATTCACTTTATGTCAAGTGCACTAATAACCAACAGTAAATAGTGTCCTAAGAAATAGAAAGTGAGTAATATAGTATTATGGTATTCATGTGTCCGCTGAAGTATTAATTGAAAATTTGAATAGTAATTTGTTCTGAGAATACATGTCTATAAATTATTCATGAGATTTTTTGATGCTTGTAGTCGGACTTCTAAAATCCAATAGTTTAGGAGGTGATGTAAAGGTCACTTATCTTAACTAGCTGTGTTTAGCTTATTGCAGAAATTTAAAGGGAAAGAGGGATTTCCACTCCAAACCCCACGCAAGGGTCTAATAATTTACTCCTCAATATGTATGTCTAATATTTTATATAGCTGAAGAAAAGCACATAACAAACAAACATAATGGGTCCCTTTCTCCCACTTTTGTCACAGCCAAAGTACCTCTGTTTTTCTAAACCCCAAAAGGGCTCTAGGTGAATATCTAATTGTTTTCAAATTTTTAACAATGATACACTCAATTACATATCTCTGGGAATGATTAAGAATGAACGATCAGATTTATGATTGAACAGACAACTTTCTGATTGCAATTAACTTACCGCATCTTCTCTGACCTCTCTTTTTTCTTTACAAACACACTACATATTATCCTGTATGCTCAATTGCTTGTGAAGTAATTTTCTGAGGGCTATTATACTTCTAGACTCTGTGTTTATTACAAACTGTATCTTTGACACAAAGAGCTGCAAGCATCTCAGTTTCTAGTTGCCAGGTTCATAACTTCTGTTATCCTTGAAAACATGGAGGATCATTAAATAACTAAGGGATTTAAATTTAGAAAACCATTCGGGGGCCTGGGACATGGGTCTCCTATCTCCTAGGGGAGTACCCTAACTACTAGGGTAAAGGTCATAAGGCGAGCAAGCACCACCTCCTCCTCTTCTTCCTGCTGTTTTGTGTGGGGTTGTGTGTGCTCAGAGCACACCCACTGGATTGAGCCCTAAAGAAAAGATAGGTGGATAAAGGCTTAGTTTGTGAATGCCACTGGGACTTAGGAACAA
The DNA here is from genome assembly GCF_015237465.2 of Chelonia mydas. Taxonomy (NCBI): domain Eukaryota; kingdom Metazoa; phylum Chordata; order Testudines; family Cheloniidae; genus Chelonia; species Chelonia mydas. The sequence continues at coordinate 81,404,088 of NC_057852.1, forward strand.
GGAAGGGACCAAGCTGCTGGTGATATCAAGACTGCAGTGGCCATCTGAGTGCGCAGCAGATGAAATTTTGGTACTTAGAGGCCTTCAAACTGTGGGACTTTAGGTGATGACAGGATTAAGGCTGCAGCTGAGCAGGGGTTTTGTAAATGCCAGTGGTACCAAAATGTTGAACTTTGGTGGCGAGTTATATGGACCCATGGGTGCCTGTGCTCGACCAGTATTTAGGAATGTGGGCCTGGCTCCACCAATTGTTGGGCTTACTGTGCTTTGGGGGCCCCCACACTTCAGGAGGATGTGGGGTCCAGGGTGGCCTGGTGCCAGAAGCAGTGAGCGACCCAGCCCCAGCCCGCCCCGTCCCACCGGCATCACTCAGGGGAGGGGATGGAAGCTGGAAAGAGGCGGGACGGGGGTTTTGGGGAAGGAGTGGAATGGGGGCGGGGAGGGGAAAGAGTGCGGGGTGGCTCTGCTTGGACCCGTTCTGGGCACCACCAAAAATTATACAAACCTGGCGGCCATGCATACATGACATCTATGAATACTACCATCTATTGAAACGTGAAGGAAGACAAAAATATTTTCTAGGACATTTATTTCCAGCTGGTTTTGGAATTGTGAAAGTCTGCTTCATGCTACTCACACATTGGGGAGAAAAAAAAACAGGAACTTGCTTTTACAATCCTAAGCATCAAAGACAAATGAAAGTTTTGCATGAGATATTCCTCGTCAATCAAGCACTGTATCACACTGTACCATTTACTATGCAAAAAAGGATGTGCAAAAATTTTAAACCATAGAAATGATACACATATTTGTACACATCTGTGAATGGAGGTATAGTCTGGATAAAAATAAACCCCCCAAAATGAGAGGGGGGAAAAAGTAAAAACAAAAAAAGTAGTGAGGCAAATTATATATATATATATATTCATTGCAAATGCTTAATTTCAAAAAGAAGATGGTTCTTCCAATTGGAAATTAGTATTCATAAATTATTCTGTCCCCATTGACTGTCTCATTAACCGTGCACTCTAATTAAATGACTGCAGGCAATTAAATTTTTCAATACTACTGTTCTGGTGATTAGTAGAAAATGATATGGATACTGCTGTTTTGAAAGCTATTAAAAAGGGAAGGATAAACTAACTTATTCAAGGACTATCTCATTCCAAAACTGGCAAGTTCCACTGTGATAGAATCAAATTTCACATGGAAGTTTCAGATGTGTGAACCTGAAACTTCAAACAAACTTCATGAGGTGCAAGCTTCCGCCTCCCAAACCCACTAAAAGAGTGACAGCAACTGAACAGGTTTTACACATGACTCTAGTGATAAGGCTGATGACAGAAGAGTATCCAAACAATACAAGTTTTTATGTAGGCAATTAAATGGCCAAGTGAAGCTTAGGCACTTGATAGCTGAAAAACATTTATGGGGAATACCAACAGCATGAATATAATTCCTATTACTATCATGCTAATAGGGTGACCAGATGTCAGGATTTTATAGGCACAGTCCCAATATTTGGGGCTTTTTCTATTACCCTCCACCCCGTCCCGATTTTTCACACTTGCTATCTGGTCACCCTGACGCTACATAAAGTTTCAATAAGTCACAGCATTAAAAGTATTTTCACTGCCTGTAACCGGGTTCCCATTCATGGCTAGCGTGGCTCTGTGTGTCTAAATCTGGGAAAGTAGCTCTTGTGGCTTTGGGTTTTGGGCTTGCTCTGCAATGGTCTTTCTTCTTGTAACTTGGTCCTCCAGCCAAGTCACCATTTAGTCCATCCCTTCTGGGGTTGCAAAGTCCAACAGGGCCACTGTCCAAATGCCTTCTCTGCATGGTGTTCAGTCCCAGCACTGTGCCTTTATACCAGTGGCTGGCAGGGGAACCTGGACCGACCCTCAGGGTCTGGCCTATGGACCCTGTAAACAGCAATCTGGTCTGCTGCGTACCCATCCCTGCTGCTGTTTCCCTGGGCTCCTTCCTACCCAGCCTTTTTCTCTTCCCTTGCATGTTTCTGGGTTTACCATGGAGCCTGCCGTATTCCCCATGGCGACTTTACCACTTCTAGCCTCTTGCCAGACTCCTTACCCGAGGGCAAGATCTCAGGGCTTACTCTCCTCCCGGCCTTTGTCCTTGTTCCTGATGCCCTGCCTCATCTCAGCCACCTTCCCCTCAGCCAGACAATCTAATTGGTATCTCAGGCCCTCATAAACCCTATCGGCGACGGTGTGTACACCTTCCATCACACTGTCTCAAGTGTTTCGTAGTTCAGCACTGCTGTCATCTTTTGGATAGATCTTTGATTTCACTGGAGGGAATGAGCGTAGATAAGTAATTTGAATGTGGGGTAAAATATTGATTATGCAAAGGAATGGCTTGTTCTGAAAAGCAGAATTAAATATTTCTTCACATATTTTGTTTTGCTATGGGTCCAATCCTGCAAAAATGATGAACACCTAAAGGTGCTGAGCAGCCTCTTTGAAATCTGTGGGAATCAAAGATGCTCGGGGTCAGATTTTCAAAGGTGCTGAGACACAAAAATGAAGAGAGGCACCTGTGGGGATCACTGGTAGTTAGGTGCTGCTTAGGCACTTGTGAAAATCTCACTAGGCAGCTATCGGCATCTTTAGGCACTTAAACATATTTAAAAATCTGACCATCAGCACTTTGCAGAATGAGACCCTATTTGAATATTCACATTGCTGCACCAAACAAGCTGTGACTTCAGTCAGCTAAATGGAAAGTAAATGCAGTCAGATTCATTTTCATTCACAAAATGGGTATCATTTTGTTTCAAGAGGAGTCAGTGCTATAACTGAATCTGTTAGAGATTGACGAGTTCTGACTGCCAGTACTTCTATATTAAATTAAACTAAACGTTTATGTGCAATTTTTTAAGAGCCTGAATCTTTGGTTTACAATTAATTTTAAAGCAAGTTCTTCAACAGCATGTGCAATTTTATTTTAGCCAGGTGGGTCAGAAGCCCTTACATCATTTGTGCTAAATAATAATTATGTGGTGCATATTACCGCATATTGACCATGTGCTTGAAGCTGTTCACAACAGACAATTTGGTTCCTGCCCCAAGGGACTTGCAGTCTAATCTTGACAAAGCTCAGGCAGAGAACACAATACCAGTTAGCCAGAGAATGTCCACAATCAAGAACTCTACAATTTTTTCCCTCTGTTTTAAGGTGTATTTCTGATGAATTATCACTCAAAGGATTCACGGCAGTAGTATATTTTAAGAAAGAATTTGAATGAGGACAGTTGTCCGGCATGCAAAAAGGCGAATGTCATAAAAGGTAAAAGGGATAACACTGGAGAAGGCTATGAAGGGAGTTATTAGGTAGAAGACAGAAGCAGAACAAGGGAATGAATGGTGAATTAGGAAGCAAAACACCCAGATATGTAAATAAGAGCAGAATTGTGGAGAAGCTTGCAGGTTCATAGATTCATGTATTTTAACGCCAGAAGGGATCATTATGGTAATCTAGTCTGACCTCCAGCATAAAACTTAAAGTGGCTCCTGGAACAAGTCCCTAATTTCTGTTTGTATTACAGCATTCTTTTTAGAAAGGCACCCAAGGTAAAGATCAAACATTTGAACAAATATGCACCATGTATACTTACAGTTTAGGGGGATTTTTTTCTGCCCATAAGCATCAGAGACCACCTTTGATGCCTTTTTCTAGGCTAAGTTTCCAAGGTAATTTTAAAGATGATTTTACACATTTACATTTCCTTGCATTTTATATAGGTTTACTTTAGGTGTGGTGATTTTTTTTTTGGCTGCATTTCTCTCAAGGCTCAACACTGAGTGCCTACTGAATATAACAAAGCCACATCTGTTTCCTCTGCGCAGGCATTTCCTGTCACTGTGGGTCAGATTTTGTCACCCTTAGTCACATTGAGTTCTACCAGAATCTATCGTTAAGTAGGCACAAGCTATCATAGTAGCAGCAGCAGCTTCCCCCCCCCCCACAACCAATTTTCTGATATACCTGCTGATTCCACCTCCTCTCTTCTCCCCAGTCACACATGCTTCCCTGAACTTTCAGCACTCCCCAGATCTCCGGGAGGCTACCATTCCTCCAGTGAAAGATACTAGATGAGACTCCTAGGAGACTTGGAACTTAACAATGCCACCCTGATTGGATGAAGGGGCTGGTATTGAATGATACACACGGTGCTCCCTCTGCCTTCCGGACATCTGGGGTCACAGGGCTGTATATTCATACCACTTCCAGCCCTGTCAGCCCGGGAAACATGAAACAGGGACTAGGAATGGTAGTTATAACATAGGTCTGACAGTCTGGTGTTTAAATCACGTTACTACAATGTAGCTTTACGAAGTGTAATATCATCAAGTAGTATTGTTGCTTTAATATTTTACTTGGGCAAAGAGCCCATTGATGTCCATGGGAGTTTAGCCTGGTTAAGGTCTACATAAGCACTTCAGGATATGACCCAATAATACTAGTGTACCCCCACAAATTTTTTTTGTTATAAAAGATGGATATTCAACTCATGCTGCATGGGCTTTTCAAGCTATGTAAGTCTTTCACTGATCTCAGATAAAGTTCCCATCCTCTAGCACAGGGTTTCTCAACTCCTGGGCCGGGAAGCAAAACTGGGTCACCAGGATGTTTCAGAAGGTTGGTGAGACTTCCTATCCCACGGGACTGGTTGGGCTTGTCTGCCTGCTCCAGGCACTGCAACCTCTCGCATCCCAGTGTCTCTCAGCTTTAGCCCAGCCATCATGACTATGGGAATCCAGGTAGGCCAAATTTGAATGAGTGGCACTGTAACCCCATGAGCCAGGTCACAGCTCCACTCACACAAATTGGCCCAGTCAGGGGGGTGAGGAGAAAACTGAGCAGCACTGCAACCCTAGAGGTTGCAAGATCTGGAGATGAGAGCCAAGCCCAGCCAGCCCCACCGCACAGGAGCTGCAGGAGCCACCACTGTGGGGTAAGTGCCAGGCAGGGCCCAACCCCCCTGGAGGGCAGGATCCAACTGAAACCACCCCAGGGCCTCCACCCAGAGGCTATTTAGTGAGTTGTGACATAAAAGGCCATAAAACATTTACAAATGGGTCCTGAGCCCAAAAAGGTTGAGAGCCACTGTTCTATCACATATCACAGAACTGGCTCTTTTATCCATTCAGGAATTTAATTTCACTTGACATGTTACCACTGAAACATGGTTGCACATTTGTCCCTTTTTCTATGTCCTCTGTCTCACTGAGGACCCTAACGCTAACCCCCTCCAAGACCTAGGCTAAGCAAAGAACTGTTTTGAACATAGAAAAGAGACCAACATGAAACAGACACAAACTTTTAAGGTTCCTACTATCGTTGGCTCTTTTGGGTCAACACCATGAAATAAAACTATGGGAACATTATTCCTCCTATGTGTGTAAATATATCAATATGTATATAGAGATCAAGGTTAGAAATGAGCAAAAATGCATAATTTATGCAGAAGCTTCTTTTCTTTAAAAACTAGTTTGAAAACTCTATATATTCAGTAAAAATCTTTATGAATTAAAGGTTTTAAGTGGTTACAAAGAGCTTTTGTTGGAAAAGCACTGGTCAATTAAAGACATCAGCATGGCTTTAGGAAGGGGAAATCACACCTAATTGACTTGATTTATGACATTCTCCAGACTATAAAATGCTTAAAAGTATAGTCTGGGACTATAAAAACACCCTGACTTTGAAATGGAAAACTTTAGAATAAAGGCTCTGTTCTGTGACTTTTTAAAATTTTTAAATTGGTGGCGGCAATTCTAAAAATGATAATATTGATATATGCAGTGTTGCTGTAGCTGTGTTGGTCCCAGGATATTAGAGAGACAAGGTGTGTGAGGTGATATCTTTTAATGGAACCAACCTCTGTTGGTGAGAGAGACAAGCTTTCAAGCTTCTGAAAGGCTGTCTCTCTCACCCACAGAGGTTGGTTCCATAAAAGATATTATTTCATGCACATTGTCTCTCTAATATTGATATGTCGGATTAAATCATTTAAATCATTTAAATTATTAAATAGCATAATAATACACAGAATAATCATAGAAGTGGTTGAATGCAGAACAGGAGACGTCTGGTGTCTTCTTGCAATGAAAAACACAGGATATAGTATCAATCATAAAAGCAATTCCCTTGATTAGAAATAATCACTGTTAGTAGTCTTTAATTAAATGGGCCCTGGAAGTTCAACAAACATGTACAATCAAATGACCTTGTTAATTACAAATGGTCACATGGGAACTTGGTTATAGACATAAAGTAACTACGAAGGTGCCCTACTGCTGCCAGATGTTAGTAATTTAAAGCGACATAATGTTTATATTGTGTCTAAGCGGAAATAGTTCTTAAATATATCTATACTTTGTGTGTGCATGCGTGCTTTCTTCCAAATATAATTTTCCCAGTTTAAAATCAGAAGCGCCTTACATTTGGCTAAACAATAGTATTCAGCACTTTAGAACCTTAAAGCATTACATAATAATTAACCCTCAAGGCCATGGTCAGGTATGTTACAGATGGGGAGGAAGAGGGGAACCAGTCTAGAGGACCCATATACAAACCAGTACCACTGCATGTTTAAATGGTTATCATAAGTGCACATGTAAATTGAGTAATTGTTCATACAAACTTTCTATTTCCATGTGCCGATATTCAATTGCTTAATGGCTACACAAGAAGGGCACAAATTGTTGTACACACTTTTACATACAGCTCTGAGCTTCGCTGCATTTGAGATACCAGGCTGCCATGCAGCATTTCTAGTACAACCTAGTTAAGGTAAGTTTAGAAATGCCTAAAGCCATTCTAGCAGTATGTCATCATTTCCATTTACAATCCTGGTCAAAACAAGGAAGTAGAGAAGCACACAAATGAAATATTTTTAAAAGGCAACTTTGAGCCCCAACTGAATTTGTGTACCACCATCATATTATATAAACAGCACTGATTTAAACAACATAGTTTTGCTACTAGAAAATGCTTCTATACATTAATTTAAGGCCAGAAGGGACCATTATCATCATCTAGTCTGACCGCTTGTATAAAAGGATACAGAATTTCAGAAAAGAATTCCTGCATCAAGCTCAGTAACTTGTGGTTGAGCTACACCCTCTCTCTCAGAAAAGCATCCAATTTTGATTTCAGTTCTTCAAGAGATGGAGATTCCAGCTTTTAGAATCGGTAATGCTTTTGGCTGCTAAATTAATGAGCCCTTTATTATCAGCTATTATTTCCCTATGTCAGTACTTATAGATTATGATCAAGTCTTCCATAAGGAGCTTGATCTATTTAGCTTAAGTGTCTCCCTGCATGATTTCTGCCCCCAGCCCCCCAACAGATCATGAAAGATTTTTCTTCTCTAGACTCCCTCACATTTTTCAATATCCTTTTTGAAGCATGGACACCAGAACTGGACACAGCAGCCCAATAACAGTCTCCCCAGAGCTGTAAGCGGAGGTGATATCACCTCCTTGCTCCTACTCTATATTTTCTTGCTTATACTGTATTAGCCTTTTTATCCACAGCATTGCACTGGGAGCTCATGTTCAGTTTGGTTATCCACCATGACCGCCGTGTCTGTTACAAGGTCACTACTTTCTAGGATACTGTCCTCCATCTATAAGTCTGGCCTATATTCTCGTTCCTTGATGTATGTCCTTGCATTTGACTGTATTAAAATGCATATTGTTTGAGTGCACCCAGCTTAGCTTACCAAGAGATTCAAATCACTCTGCTTATGTGATCGATGACATCTTGAGGACCATCATGATAACGACAGTCTTGAGGTTTGTATATTAAACATACCATATCAGAAATCAGCCGTTTCAAAGTCACTGAATTTTTAGATTTGATGAGAGAATTTTAATTGATTCCTTATGTTCTTTTCTTTAATTTCACTTTATATAAAATTGCATCTGTTCCCCACCCTAGTCTGATCTTCATCTATATTAAAAAAAATTAGAGTTGTACAGCCCAAAGGAGTGGATATGTATATATTTTATGTTGTTGCCAGGGCTTTGCTTTCATTTACAAAATAGAACTAGTCTCCTTTCTTGCTGTTGTTTTTAGTGGTACTTAGCTTTGCACATTCTTGTCAATATCAAACAGTACAGTAACAAAGCAAATGGTTAAACATATTGGAAAGTACAAATTTAACGTCTCTCAAGGTCACAGGGCCCCAGCTTAATTGCCTTTCTGTCAGATACCATACATCTCACAAACATGCTTCAGGGGGCAAGACTATTTGAAATCAGTCCAATACAGTATGCTGGCTTTGTTTAGTCTGTGCCAAATGGATAAAGTTCAATGCTGCTTTTGTTAAAAAATCTATACAGCGTCTCCATGCTATAGCTGAGAAAGACAAAAGCTGTCACTTTATACATCAGACAATGTTAGTTTTTACCTTTGTCCCATTTCATGAATTCTTAACTTACGTCACACTTGGAGCTTGTTAAGACGTCCTTCTTAGGCACGCTAATACCATAGTGATTATTGTAGTATTAGAACCTAATCAGACAGGCACAGTTTAACAATTTTTTATGGGTTTCAGATGGACAGTGGTCATATGTTTGCCAGGTATTCCACTACATCTGAGTAAATATTGCCAACAAATCTGAATTTGTTTGAAACATCGTAGTGTTTTTTGTTCCTAGTTTTGTGTCTAGCCAAATCTGAACAGAATCATTATTATTACTATCAAACATTTATATTATGGTAGCACCCAAAGGCCCCAAGCAGGTTTAGAACCCTTTATGCTGGACATTCCACAGGAAACAATCTCTGCCTTGATATGAAAAATCCATTGCTGTGCCATTGCAGTATTCTTCTCTACAATATGCATTTCCTAGTGTTCTGTTCATTGTAGTTTAAACATCCCATGTAATAGGGCTTCCACTGCTACCTTTAGAAGACCATTGAAGGTCAAGTAATACCTCTCCATCTTTGATATTCACAATCTTAAAATGTGCATAAGTTGATATTCCCCTCTCCCTTATCATAAAAAATACCAGTTAATTCTTGAATATTTCCTCGTAAATCATTCCAGCAGCCCGCTGGTTATTTTTGTTCCTTTCCTTGAACTACTTCCAGTTTAACGAAAAGGAGTACTTGTGGCACCTTAGAGACTAACCCATTTATTTGAGCATATGCTTTCGTGAGCTACAGCTCACTTCATCGGAATGCATCTGATGAAGTGAGCTGTAACTCATGAAAGCTTATGCTCAAATAAATTTCTCCGTCTCTAAGGTGCCACAAGTACTCCTTTTCATTTTGCGGATACCAGACTAACAAGGCTGCTACTCTGAAACCTTCCAGTTTAACATTATTTTTCTGGCAATGTGGTGTCCAGAATTAAACACAGTATTCTTGGTCTAAATCACACTATAGCCATATAGAGGAAACATTATATCCGACTTCCTTGATGCATATGTATCCCCAAATTGTACAGGCATTTTTGAATCACTACAACTTCCAGTATGGTAAATCACATTCACCTGAATTCTAATGCAGATAAAAAACAAAGTTACTGATCTATGAAGAAAAATAACTTACACTCTTAAAAAGCAGACACACTTCATGACTTGAGGATGGTCTTTTTGGTGCCATCCTTAAATCCACTAAGAATAATCATGGGAATTAACTACTACAGAGCCTCAACTCAGTACCAGAAGAACTACTTTGGGGGGAGTGGGGTGGAGGGGAGGAGAAGGCATGGGGATTATGAATGTAAGAATAAATTACCTTGATGAATAATTTAATGGGGAAAAAACAGTACAACTTTTGTAATGACAAATTATGTGCCTCTTAAATTGCTTAGTATTCTTTGAGAGAATTAATAAAATGCGGCTAGAGAAGAACTTGTGGATATAATTTGGTCTTCCAAAAAAAAAAAAAAAACCCTTTTGATAAAATCTGTCAGAGGCAATTAGAGAAAAGTAGAAACCACAGGGCAAAGAGATAAAGTTGTCATGGCCTTCAGAACTAGTTCAGAGATAGGAAGCAAAGAAGGGATGATTTCCAGAGTGGAAACAAATTAGTAATTGGTTATTCAAAGGATCAGTGCTAGGATCAGTGTTGGTTAATGCATCTAACAGTGATTTTAAAGAGGAGATAAATAGCAAAGTGGTAAAATATGCTGAGAAGAAAAATTTACTTAGATCAGTACAAATTTACAGGACGTTGAGCAGTCAAGGAGGTTTTCATTAAAAAAAATAAATAAAAAGAATGCCTGGATACCATAAAGGCAATTAAAATTCCATGTGGCCAAGTGCAAGGTAGCATACACTGAATGAAATTATCATCACACTTTATATTAAGGAAACATTTATAAATAGTTTATAAATGATTAATAGATGTTTTAATCAATTGTTTTACATTCCAAAAGGTTCCCTGTAATCATGTGCACCACTGATGCACTTACAATACATAGTACTGTTCATGTTCATATTATCAATTTATTAATCCTTTACAATCTATTTATGTACTCTTAATATAAAGTATGCACAAAATACCACCTCTCTTGTTATTGCCAGCATTCATAGTACTCCCTCACCCCATTTGCAAAAGGCAAGGTAAATAGATACATTTTCATAATGTGCCATAACCCCCCTTCCCCCCACCAGATCTGGGTTATTTTGGTTCAAAACAGGAGTAAGTTCCAAAGTTGAGGGCTCCATATGGAGAATTTCCTGCCAGCAGATCATTCATCAAGATGGGTCCAGCTCAGGTTGCCACTGATCATAGCTGCTGGTATATAGCTGAGTATAGGGGAGTAAGATTAATCAGAGTGTAAATTCTAATAACAAATGGCAGTCAGATATCACTCTCACTGTGTCGTCTTTTTGCTTTCCTCAACCTACCAGTATCACTTCATCTTATCTGGACAGAGTCTCAGCCAATTAGCCCCAAGATCGACAAGACACTGGGCACAATATATGACAATACAGTCTAGGTCAGATGAGAGTTAGATGTCATATTGAAGGGATTGTAGCTCTTGCATTCATCTACACATTGAACAGGACAGACAAGGTGGAATCCGGTAAAACCCCATTTTAGGTGTGCCCTCAGGAACGATGAGTAAAACCATCCTCTGGCCTTCGGTATATTTCATGACAGCAAAATAGACTGGAAAATTTTCAGCACATTTTTTCCAGTGGGAAAAAAACTGAAAAAGATGCCAAACCGTTTCACTAAAAATGTTTACTCTTTTTCAATCAGCTCAGAAAAAAATCTGCATGAGCAATATTCCACACAAATATGCACATATGAGAAAGCTGTGCAAAGAAGCCCTTCTCTTCATCCCACCCGAGAAAAAGAGACAGCTTCTAGATGGTGGTTCTACAATGTGATGCTTCCTGTATTTTTTTTCTTGCAGCAACAACCAGGAAGAGGACGATTAATCCTTTGTTTACAATCTGCGCTAATGTCTTGAATGCTAATCATCTGACTAGCAGAAAGAGGATGGCAGTTTGGAGGACAGATAGAGCACAAAATGGCAGCTGAAGTGTCATAGATCCAGAAGGTAAAGCAGCCATTTTCTCTGGCAGGTGGAATATTTCTGCAGCACGTGACAAACAAGTTCCGCATCCGATTTTGCAGCACTGGAGCTACAATACACAAGAGGCCTTCTATAAGAATTTATTTTGCGTGTAGATATAACCTAATAAGGCACTTTTATAATGTTATTTATATGGTGCTTTTACTGTGTGTATTTAACATATGTTCAAAGCATAGTATAAGGCACTGGTTTGACATTAGCATTTGTAAGTACTTCACTTTATTTGATATCTACAGTATAGTGTATATAATCATAGTTTAATTAGTAGAAAAGTACACAAGAAAAGGCACCCTAATAGTATTAAATACCTATCAGTGTAGTTTGATATTACGGTTACATTTTCTAACATACCATTCTGTCAAAAGTCTAGTTAAAGTGATATATATGCTACACTGATAGGTATATAAATGTTACACATTAATGAAGTAATTTTGCAATGGTGCCAGTCTTTAGAAGAGTACATTATTGTCTTGAGAACAGATACCTCAGATAAATACAAGCACTAAGGGTTTATTGTGAAGTGTAAACATAGTAAAAGAATTGTGATGCTGATGATTCAATTCCTGAAACACCTGATTTCACCTCATTTACCTCCACGTGTGGCTCGTCTTGTTACAAGTATGATACTTGACCTACTTTTCTGCACTACTCCCCACATGCAAGCCATTCTTTTTAGGTGACAAATCTGAGGAACTGTCTCAGACTGAGTTGTCATTAGAGAAGGTTTTGGAACAAGTTGATAAATTAAACACTAATAAGTCACCAGGACTAGATGGGATTCACTCAAGAGTTCTGAAGGAACTCTATATGAAATTGCAGAACTACTAACTGGTATATAACTTATTGCTTAAATCAGTCTTTGTACCAGATGACTGGAGGATAGCTAACATAATGCCAATTTTTTTAAAAGGCTACAGAGGTGATCCTGGCATTTTCAGGCCATTAAGCCTAACTTCACTAACCAGGCAAGTTGGTTGAAACTATAGTAAAGAACAGAATGATCAGACACAGATGAACACAGTATGTTGAGGAAAAGTCAACACTGCTTTTGAAAAGGGAAATCATGCCTCACCAGTCTAGTAGAATTCTCTGAGGGAGTCAAGAAGCACAAGGACAAGAGTGATCCAGCAGATACACTGTACCTGCACTGACCCACTATGACCATTCTTATATTCCCTTGTAGTGGCTCAGTGAGGGGGCCCTCCAACTCCAGGTCCTTGGGAGGCCACCCTGCCTCACTACGTCACTGATACGTTGGCCGCCATGGGGAATGAAACGGTCTCCGCTCGCAGCTGGGCCCCAGGCCTGTGTGCAGGTTGGGCGGGAAACAAACAAACAAACAGTCAATTGGCCCCAGCCCTGGATTAGGGCGGAACAACAAAGAATCTGAGTCTCAGGCCTGTGTGCAGGCTGAGTGGCAAACAAACAGTCAATTAGCCCAGGCCCTGGATCAAGGTGGGGCAACAAAGAGTCTGAGGTTCAGGCTTCTGGCCTGAGGAAGGGGAGACTGCCACCCCCAGGTTGGGGTGGCAGGTGGGATGCAGGTCCATCCACTCCACTGCGTCCCAGCCCAGGGCCCTAGCAGTGACAAAGTGCTTTGTCAGCGGGGATCCACACCGCAACATGCTGACTCTCCCTCTGTCAGCGTTGCAGCCAGACAGGGGTTTGCTACCCCTGGGCCACTTCCACGCTCCCCTTCTTGGTGTACCTGTTGCTGTGAGGAGGGGTTGAGGTTGACGGTGGCTTCCGGGACCACAAGCAGGTCTTTGGGGATCTGGTCCATCGGTGGTCCAGGCTAGTCATCCTCTCCCTCCAGGCTCAGGTCCGACAGCGGTCTGGGTGGTACAGGCCAGTTGTCTGCTTCCTCCAGGTCTGAATTAGCTAGCAGCCCCGGTGGCCCCGGCCAGTCCTCTGCTCCCTTGGCACCCTCTGCCGCTTCCCAGCTTGGGAGGCCACAGGAGGTGTCTGGTGCCTCGGGTGGTTGCCTCCCTAGTGAGCTTTCTGGGCTGCCTTTTATACTTTCTGCCCCTCCCACCCACTTCCTGGGGTAGGCCCTGGCCCTGCCCATCAGGGCTCAGCATGGGGGGCTCTCCCACTCCGGGTCCTCAGGAGGCCACCCCACCTCATTACATCCCTTTATTCAAAAGTCAGACCTGTGCCCCTTGCTTGCAACTGGGTCTGCATAATGTGCCAGATAATAGCTTGTGTTCCCTCCCCAAAAGCACCATCTGTTGGAGGTTCACTGCAAAACTTAACAGGTGCATGGAGGCGGGGAGGTAAGTATTCTACCCACAATTGCACTAATTGGTAAGTTCTGAAAACTTTCCAAACTTAAAGTGTGCTGTGAATTCAAGATACTTCTAACTATCAAATATTATAGAAGCATTCAATTAACCAGAGAAAGGAAATCACTTCACAGTTTTTGAACACTTGAGTTCTCTCACCCATGGGATGCTATGTATGTGTCTGAATCGCTTTCCACATTTAAATTGCCTCCATAAGATAGACCTGTCAGTGTACTAGCGTTACAGGTTGATGATCAAAGATTCTTTATGGTTGAAATTCACCCCCAATGCAGAGGACCTGTCCAAATCTCATATTAAGTGTTTAAGCAGGGAGGGCCCTAAATGGGTCCTCTTGTGCAAGGATGATTTCCACCCTAAGTGCATAGGAGCAGTATGAAGGGTGTGCCTCCTAACATCAAGGCTTCACAAATCTACTCATCACAAGTAGAGAACTTTCCCTAGTGATGGGACAGGCCTTACCCATCAGCCACTGCCAAATTAGAGCTTTCATTTAAATAATTAAAACTCCAGCTCTCATGGTTATGAAGTTTATATTCATCCAGCTCATATTTGGATGATTAACTGATGCAGCATTGTCTTCCTAATTCTGCAGACAGCATGAAACAATATAGCGGTGTGACTTTTCCAAAACCAACTCCGGGCCTGGCCCCAACACACAGCACAGCATCTGGGCTGTGGAGACACCTGCCTATGCTGGTGAAATAAACCCAGAGAAATATATGCATCAAATGACATAGTGGGCACCCAACTACTCAACTCCTCACCAAATCCATCAGCTCCCCCCTTCAAAATGATCAATTAGCTCCATAGGAATATATCAATCATCCTTGGAATCCACACTATTTATTCCCCTATCAATCTAGCCCCTGCGAATTTTACTCTCCCTGCAATCCATTAGTTTCCCCTCTTCCCCAGCCCTTCACAGACAGGGTTATCTTCTTCTTTTCTCAGCAGCAGCAGCTGAGACTACCGTGGTGACTCTTCTCTTTCCTTGCTGGTTGTTTAGCATTCCCTTCCCTCAGCTTCCCCTCTCTCTGTTGATTGGCTAGCTGTGATTCTCAACTGTCAGCTCTACCCACCGTGTCAGCCAGCAAAGAAACCTGAAGACCTGCATAATGAGCTGGAGAACAGGGTTGGAAGCTGGAGCTTCCACCCAAGAGTCAGATAGTAGACAGGCCTCACTGTTATTGGAGGAGTTACTCTGAGGCCACTGAAAGAGAAAGGATTCCCTCACTCCAGATTATTCCGCAGAGGTGGAAACAGTCTATGCCTGCTTCTCTGTCAGGACTGGAGTGTGGCCAGATGGTATCCTGACTACATAAATCAGCTTAGCTCCAGCAGGTAATATTCCTTGCATTGGACAGGTGTAAGTTGGCTGGTAGGCTTTGCTCCAGAATTAACCAGCATGAACTCCACAGACCAGAAGCAGTAAAGTGCTGTGTTCTGTGAACACTCTTTGCGATAAAAGATCGGAGGTCCTGGAGCATCATATGAATTCTAGAAGTTTTAAGGATCTCTTGAACTGTCTAATTTGGGGAGCATGTGCTTTTAAAACATTTTTCATTGTTTATGCTGTTCTAATCTTTTTTGCTCTACAAACACTTGTGCTTCTTCCCAAATTTATGGAGGTCAATTCAATGTACTGGGAACGCCCCTGAATCATGAGGTACAGTTACACCATTACATCAGGAAGCTTCAGTATTGTATATCGGTACAGCATGAGAGCGGTTAGAGACAAACAAGGAACTAGGCTAGAGTCCAGATAGTTGGAGGTCTGACCACCTGCTTCAAATCCCGAAATAAAACATCCATTCCTACAGAGTGCCATTAGTGTTGCAGACTTTGGTGCTATGCCATGAATAAATGATCAATTTGTCAGAACACAAAACTGACACTTCTGCAAAGTCATTGAAATTGCCTAGTATCAGAGGGGTAGCTGTGTGAGTCTGGATCTGTAAAAGCGGCAAAGAGTCCTGTGGTACCTTATAGACTAACAGATGTATTGGAGCATAAGCTTTCATGGGTGAATATCCACTTCATCGGATCTGACGAAGTGGGTATTCACCCACAAAAGCTTATGCTCCAATTCGTCTGTTAGTCTACAAGGTGCCACAGGACTCTTTGCTGAAATTCCCTAGTCCTCCTTCCATACTGCAATATCACTGTTCTTCAAAGAGTTCTCCCTTCTGAGTATTGACCTAACTTCATCCTCAGTAGTCTGCAATTAAAAGCAAAAACCAGGGTAGTATAGCTACCCAGATAAAATATTTCACATAACATGCAAGGGGGAAAAGTTACAATAATTTTGAAATCTTCAATTGCTTTTTATTTATAGTCAAACACCAATTTGCTTTAAAATATTTTTATGAACTTAAAGCAGTGTTGTCAGTTTATAAACAATATATTTTCTATACATCTGTATAAGAGACTGCCTGATGGAAATATACAATTAGTTGCTATGTATGTTTAGGCACCCTGTTTATACATATCCTCCATTTCTTCAATTTATCAGAAAGCCCCTTTTCCCCCAGGATGTTTGACAGGTACAAGGCAGCAGACTAGCAGTGGGAGAGCAGGTTTAAGTTTATGTAGTCAATTATCTGTATACACACACAGACACACACAGCATGAAGGGGGAAGTGATGTATTAAACGTATGTGTAATTTATCATATGCAATAAATCTGTTGGCAAATCTTGCCATTTCTCTCATACCTCTGACCACATTACCTGCTCCCGGAAGGCAGCACTGAACAGAAATGGCCCTCTTCCTGCTTTGGTCCTGCCATACAACCACTGAAATGCCCATGGCCACTCTGCCCTTTTGCTGGTCCTTTCCCTGCACTTCAGGTGCCATCACTATACAGCATACATTTATTCCCCCAGAACTCTCTTGCACTGAAATGATGATAGACTAATGTGATTAACCAGTACTTTTCCATCTCTCATTTGCCCCCCATCCTTTGTTTAAGAACACCCTCATGAGAAGGTGTGCTGAAGCCCGCAATCCCCCAAATTCTGTACTCTTCTAGACAGAGAAAGTGCACACTTTCGTCAGTCTTCATTTAATATGGAAAATGCATTGGAATTACTATCATCCATTTATATTTCAGTTCTCCTGTGGCCTTATTATGGTATCCCAAGGCAGGGATAGAGTACAGAATTATCTCAAGCCATGTCTTTATTTGCATGCCCTATTAAATCTCCAGTTGCTAGCAACATTTAAAAAGTGTTTAGTGACCTTCTGTACCGGAAATTTATCTGCTGGGAATGGGAAATACTTTTCCTTACTCTAGCAAGTAAAGTTTTAGAGCATGTTACCTGTCTTCTTGTTCCACAGTGTGCAATGCATAAAGTGCAGTGTAAAGAGGACCTGAGTCAACTGTTTGGGGAAGAGTGTCTTCCTCTCTCTCCATTAACAACAACATGAATAGACTGTGTTTAGAATGCTCCCCCTGTCTGTGAAGCAAAACTAACATATTCCTGAGCATTACATAATACTGCTGTTGACTCTTACTTCTACATCTCAGTGTAGCTGCTCAACCAGCATTAAGACCTGTGAAATTTGCTTGCAAGAGCAGGAGAAAGGAACCCTTGTGTCTGTGGACCACATTCTAACCTCAAAAGGCTTATTCTGAAAACCAGAAGTGCTAGGCAAGCATTAGCATATAGATGTAATAGATATGGGATGAAAATTCTGACAACACACAAACACTGAAGAGCTGTGAAAAATGTTCAATTACACCATACTTAAAAATTAAAAACAGAACAAAAACAACCCCCCCCCAAGATCACTGAACTGTCAGTGAGCTCCAAAATATCTAAAGATTTTCCACTCTGAAAATAAAATTCAATTTAGTATGCAGCATGCAAATTAAGTTAGCTTTTGATCCTGAAATAAAAATGAAAGTGTAATTAAAAATCCTTAGGATTATTACAATAAAACTCTCATCTCTGGCACCTGTCCAATAATTTATGGTTTAAAAATGCACTATGGTTTTAAGATATATTTATGTTGCATGTAAATTCTTGATGTGTTATTTTACTTATTGTTTATTTCCCTTTGTACAAACAAAACCATTCAATCACATTTTTCCATGATTTTCTTTCTTACTCAGGCTAATAAAATACCTCTATTTAAAGAAGAGCTTTCTTCCTTACAGACATTGTCTACTCCTACTTGATGTTGCAGAGAGGTTATAATATTGAATACAGGACATCATAATTATTACAATGGCAGTACACTGTTGATGCAAACACACAATTATGATCTCGCAAGAGCAAGCAAGAGAGCTTGGCTTGTGATTTGCTTCCAGATTCACATCTTCAGTAACAGCAAGAGGAACACATAGCAAAGAATTCCTTTATACGTATAGATTGTGTGCTTTCAAATTTGTTGTGTTCACACTAATAGAAAATACATTCATTTTTATTACGTAGCTGTCAATGTCTTGATTAATTTTGTAAGATTAAAATTCAACTGTGACATTGCAGACTTTTTGTGAAACTAAGAACAGTTCATTTAACAAAAAGAGATTTATTCCAGTCTGAATTTTCACTCTTCTCCTTCTTGCCTGCTTTTTAAAATTTTATTAAAGAAGATATTGTTAACCTCTTTAGGATAAGAAGTGTGCCTCTTCCTTAAAGGAAGAAAATCCCAGGCTTCCTCCTTGCAAGTTATGTATAATACAGAAAACAGGAATGTTGAGGCATTAAATATATTTTAGTATCTTTTGCATACTGAGTCCTCTAAAAATCTAAACCTGTCTCAAACAGCTATATGTACATATATGCTTCATGAGATGTGCGTATCATCTGGTAAAGTACAGTACATTGTGGGGCCTAACCACGTTGACAAGGTCCATTTAAAAATCACAGAAATCAAGTTTTCCTTAAGGGTCTCATTTTTAAGCTCAGTCACGTTTTTCTCAGAAGAATATCTGATGTAGTAGTATCTAGTCCCCCACAAAAGATTAAAGAGCTCTCACCTATGAATAAAAATTCTGTACACAAAAGATTCCTGAAGGAATCCTTCCCACTGAAATTGCTGATATCATGCTATAACAGCAAAAAACACCAATTCGCTCAATATAAAAGAGTGATTAGTATTCCAATACATTCAGCTGTGAAAAAGGACAATCAATCATCATTAAAATATATGTACAGTTATGGTGCTGCCAAGAAAGAAGCATATTACCCATAACAGTGGTGCTATCATATGCAAATCATCATGTACCATTAACCTCTGAGTTGGATTTGAGGTAGTCAGATGGGTTATTATTGCAATCTCTTAACTACTTTGATAAACACAATGTAAGATATAAGACAACACTGCAGCAAAGGACAGATTTAGTCTTATTATACAGGACATATTCACTCTGCTATAATTATCTTGTTGCTCTTCAAATCAATTTGCACAGGCTTGTAACTCAGAGCTAAAAATGTGCTTTACCAAAGAAGTGTCAGCCTGGGATTTTATTATTATTATTAATTGCTTTAAAAAATACTACTTTGATGAAAGGAACCATAAAAGTGCACAGGGTCTTAAAGCACCTCACAGACATTAAATGAGCCTTTGTGTATCCCTGTACCTCTGAAATGTTACAAAACTGTGCTTCATGGGGGCTCCTTTTGTGTCATTCGGTTATATGGGGGTTGGGGCACAAAGGGTCCAGTTTGTCAGCTATTCTCCTCCACATAAGGATCATAGCATATGCAGGAGCTACTAAAGAGTGAAGAATCCTTCCCTCCACATGCTATTGAGCTCTTACGTGACATGCCCCTTTGCCAAGGCTTGGTGAAGGGAATGGGATTAAAAAGCAGTAACTGCTAGCTCAGCAAACAAGAGTTACTTTCATAATCCAAATCATCACCCTCCTATGGGCAACACAGTGTACCCACAACAACAAGCAAAGCAATTCCTTAAGTCAGCTGAAAATATAAAACACTTACCATACGCTTCACAATGGACCAAACTGCCTGAAAATAATCCAGCTAATTAGCAGCAGCAGTCGTAGTGGACATCTTCATTCCCAGCAGCAGTTCCTTCCTTGAGTCTACAGGATCTATAGCAGGTCCAGTACTTCTACCCACGATGACAGCTGTGATCTAGTTTGCAAAGAAAGCATGTTTTGTGAATTTAGTCATTGTTTGTTTAGAGTAAGCCTTTTATCTTTGAAGCTGTGTTTTGATACGATTGTGCCAGATTCTGCCCTCAGATTTGTACACATCGACTGTGAATTATAGCTAGGTGCATACATCTAAGATCAGGATGTGACCTACAGCATAGCACAGAGCACAGCTGCCAAGCTAAGTGCAGATCCATGTACGACATTTTATACAAGTCATGTAATGAGCTGTTTACATATTTGTAAATAATTATTTTATAACCATATAGCAGGTTAAAATAATTGTGTCCCTAAATGCCTGGAGCTAGGAGGAAGCTTTCTTCTTATGTTTATTTTTTTCAAAATTGTCCATTATGATGTTTTTACTACAGCTGGCTGGGAGGAGGGAGGAAATCAATTTTTAAATGGAATAACCAAAAATCCCAAACACAAAAATGCAAACGCATACTGGTTTTCAGATGAAAATATTAACTTAAAAAAACCCAACCCTCAAGAAAAGCAGATACTTTCCCTGAATGTTTGCTTTGTTGAAAAACCAACCAACCAACCAACCAACCAAAAAAGAAGGAAAATTTTTGATTAGCTGTAGTTTTATACCTGTTCCTGATACGGACCACTGTCAGAGAAAGGACACTTGATTAGAAAATTAGTTTGACAATTTCTATGTTTTAACAACTTGATTGAGCATTCTACACACTATGAAGACTGAATTGTTAGGCAATTTTCATAATTTAGACTGAAATCTTATATTTTAATTTCAGTTATGGATATTCACAGATTTTATGAGTTCATGCAAGGTGGGATACTGCAGGCAGCAATACTTAATATGATGCATTTGATTCACACACAAGATAAACCAACTCATATGATTAATATACTCCACTTCAGATGGACACAGGAAAAAAAGATTTTTTTTTTTGCCAAAATGCAGTAAGGTTTTAATTTAGAAGCATCTTGCTGTGCTGAAGTTAGTTCTATTTCATTGAAAAAGATCTAAAGCTACAGAAAACCAAAAAATTAAAAAAAAATTGATTCAAGTAAATAGATGGTTCCAGTAAAAGGTTGATTCAATGGAATATAGCGGGATCAAATTTCTGAGTGAAGCAGACCATACAGCAGAATACACATGAATACACTAAAGCATAACAGTATAAGTATAATAGCAGATACCTAGATCGAATGAACTAATAACAACGGGTGACTTCAAATACCTGCATATCATCGGATCATATGACACCATCAGGACAAGGTTTAGAGAAACAAGTTCTCAACATTTTAAGTGATTACTTCTTAGTACAGCTAGTCACAATTTGACTAGTTATACAAAAGTTTTGATTTGAGAAACAGCAAGACTTGAGCCACTAATAATGATTTAAGTTCAAGATTATCATAGGAGAGCTTGACAATAATTATGTCAAAGATAGAGCTGAAAAAGAAATGTTTTCAGAAGTTGTATAAAGGCAGAAGTGGCAGCCCAAGGTTGATGTCAAGAGGACAGATTTCCATATCCTGAGGGCCACCATAGAAAAAACCTGGTCACCTTGTAATCTAAAATTCGATAGTAGAACATCTAAAAGGGTGAGTAGGGACATGATTGGGGTTGTATATACTAGCATAGATACTTGAAATACGGCCAGAAGTCTCGCCACTTGGATATTTAAAAACAGACAGATTATAATAGTTTAGGATTGTGGATGCTCATAAAATATGGCTCTAGAAGAAATAATGTAACAACTAATTAATCTTGCTCCAAAGCTGCAATAATTTTACATCTGTCTATGTAAGGTACTTATTATGGCAGCCTTACTGTAGTATAGGAGCACCTCATAATGTAATGCATTTATACTGAGAGGCTACAATCTCAGTGACAGAAAACAACAAAATCCACCTTTTCCCTTCCTTCCCACCCTTTTCTTTGTTAAATCCCCTCTTTCAATCACTCTAATTTACCTACCATAATTATGCCCTCCTTCAGCTAACCTCAGCCTCCTGATAGGACATTAGATGTCACTGTCTTCCCCTTTGCTCTCCTAAGCCTAGTCTTCACTGGGCGGGGGTGGGGAGATACGTTCTTAACTCAGATTAGCGAACACAGGGGAAAATCCTAGTTACGATAAGAGTCTTAATGACAGTTGAAGTAAGTCAAAGTGACTTAGGAAATTGGGACTCAGACTCACAATGCTGAGCAGACCAATGGCTAAATAGCTTGAAAAACATCTGTGCCTATATGCTTTCCAAACAAAAAAGTCATAAAACCTATCCGAGAATTCACAGTCTGTACTTTCTACACCACAGACCAGCAATACTACTAACTACTCACAACGGCATTTATAAATATTTGAATAGTGACCCCTTTAAAGAGGTAGCCAATATGAAAAGAATGCCCTAATAGAAACAAGGTTCCTGTCCCTGACAATCATACCACCTTTTAGGACAGTCTCTTTCCTAATAAGACTGCAGTTTTCAGATGTGAACCTGTTGCTCCTCTTTTACCTGAATTTAGTTCTCTCTTTGGCATGTAGCGTAATTAAAAGTCATCCACATGCATGCAGCAGAAAGGGATTTTGCAGATTGCAGGAGCACACCATTCACCCTGAATTTGTCCCTAATAAATTACTTAACTTCCTATACAAATATGGATTTTCAGCTCTGTGAATCAACTCCTTTCTTCTAAAAGATTTGTCACTGTGGAATAAAATCACTTGTTAGGAAGCAAATCCAAATCCAATCATGCGCTAAATTTTCCAGTCCAAATAATGTAAACCGTTTTACATTTGAAAATAAAATCTGCATGTGTGATTCAAAATATCTGCAGCTGAAAGAAATTAGTCAAACAATACATGTTAATTTAATATAGAGCCATAGCATTATTGATTAATAAACACTGCATCTTAAGTCACATACCACGTATTGTCCTTACTTGTGTTTTAATTAAGTTATATGCAACTGTGCAAATAAATCCATAGTTTATCTATTCATTCTCCATGTTAAAGCTACTGTGGGATTTGATTATAGCATGGTTTGTGGATTACTGTGTCTTGGCTTTGAGATGCAGTATCCTACCTACACCTTATTATAGTCATAGTGTTGAAAAGATTTGAGGTATACATATGTTTCAGAATACATATGAGTATGGCTCTGGGATGATTACTGTCAAGCTAAGATAAATAAAGCACTCTCTCATTTTGATCTTCTTACTGCACTTATTCCAGGCTCTAGACACAAACCTATTACAAGACTATTTTAATTCATTATTATTAATGCATGGCACTTAACAAGGGATAGGAGGTCTTACAATGAGTCAAAGAAAGATCTCACACAGTAGCATCCTAACCCCAAAATCTCCCAACTCAGACTCCATGAATAAGGCTGAGATTCTTTCAAGAAGGTCGCGGAAAGCACAGATTCCATGACTTTCTGTGACCTCTGTGACTTCTGCAACGGCTGGTGCAGCTGACTTCAGGGCCACCTGAGCAGATGGCCCAGCTGCTCAGGCATTCCACAGCCAGCTGCACCAGCTGCCACTTAGGAGACCCCAGGCAGCTGGCTCTGGGGACCATGCAAGCAGCGGCTGGTGCGGCAGGTCCCAGGGAGTGCCCGAGCAGCAGTCCTGGGGGTGCCTTGGGGACTGCCTGAGCAGAGGTCCTGGGGCCCACCGCACCAGCCTCCGCTTGGGCAGCTGCCTCCAGGGACTGCCAGAACAGTGGCTGGTATGGCTGGCATGGCTGGCTCTGGGGACCGCCCGAGCAGCAGCGGTCCTGGGCCAGCTGGAGCAGTGGCTCCATGGGCGTCCAGAGGCCCTCTGGAGAGCAGTCCTTGAGTGCAGCGGACGAGGGCAGTCAACCCACAGCACTGGAGCAGGCCCCCGGGAGCAGCCGGGCCCCAGAAGTAGAGATTTAGTCAGGAGTATATAGTACAAGTCATGGACAGGTCACAGGCCAGGCATTTTTATTTATTGCCCCTGACCTGTACATGATTTACCAAAAGTACCCGTGACTAAACCTTAGGAGTTCATGGATAAGGCTGAGTCATGCGTCCAATCAACTCTCGAGAGAAAAAGCCTGGTCACACAGGGGTGTTTTTCAGTACTTCATTTGATCCTCCAAAGAAACTGAGAGGGCACTTTAGCAAGTGCTCCTCCCAAAAGCATTTGTACAAAATAAATGTGGGTTCACTTATCAAAAGTAAAGCAAAGGCATCAAATATAGACAAATAAACTTAGATATGGTGATGTCTTCTTATGAAGACATGCTAATCGAAAATATAGCTATTCAACTGTTCTACATCATGGGTAAAATTATCTACCAGTTTAATTCCATTTAATTAAATGGGTGCCATGCGTGGTGACTTGCAAATGGATTTTTGCCTAACAAACATAGTGTCTAACTTATTGAACTACATAGGAATATGTACCACATACCAGCAAGCATGCCATTTTCACTGGCTTCTGTGGTTGCCCTTATAACATTTTCCAACAGTTCAGACACAATTACCTCCAGTTCTAAATATAGGGGGAAACTAACGAATTTCAGATCCAACTTACTGACCTTTTAAATGGTGACAACTGTACTGGTCACAAAACCTCTTCCTTCATAAAAGATATGTGCATGTGTTTTGGGGGGGGAGGAGGCGGGCTTCCATTACCCCCTATTCATATGGAATTATTTAAACATAATTATGCATGCAGAGATCTAAGATAACAGGTAGCAAAATGTAACCAGAGATCAACAGGAGATTCATACCTAGAGATCATGTACTCTAGGTACCATGACATGCAGATAAGGTGCCAGATTCCCCTCTCATTTACCCTACTGTGTGAGGCTGGTGTAAGTCCAATGGGAATCATACCCTTGAGTCTCCATTCACCTGATGCGTTATTTAATTAATTAAATTACATTTAAGTAGTAGGAATTATCTTTGGCCAAAAAGGGAAGTAGGCTTATGTCTTTTTATTGAGGCTAGGAAATAAGACATTTTAGAATATTTATTTGATTTTTAAATTTTTTTTAGTCTTTTTAGTTTTAGGTTTCAGTTTAATGGGATTATTACTGGTTAGATATGGAAGAAGCTTATTCTCAGAGGTTTTCCTGACTATAGCAGTCTTCTAATCCCATCCAGAAGACATTCTGCAGTGTGAAAGGGGGAGAAGCTCAATTAATACAGCCCAGGGGCTCTGCTCAGCTGCAGATTTGAAGGTCCTGAAGAAAATATCCTATAGAAATTCCTTTTGGGAAGGAAAACCCCCTATTTTTATGGGGTTTTGAACCATTATACTGGAATTCTATAACAGCAACACACGTGGAATTTAATAGAAAATTGTTTTTTCTAGAAGGGTGATGGTGAGGCCAAATCCCAAGTAGTTCAGCTGGCTCCCCTCCTTTTCTATTACTGGCCCCACACACTCTCAGTCCAGATCTAAAGAGCCCAGACTCAGAGAAGCCTCACAGAAGGGGCTTCTGAAACATTGGGCTGGAAAGAGCACTTCAAACAGAGTTCTTCCTTCCACAAATGCAGGTTCCCCTCTGTTCACCAACACAGAGTGGCATATGACCCCCCTCAGATTGAACCATCTCCTGAAGTTCTTACTCAGTTTTTGCTCAGGCAAGGTTCCTAATAAAGCCAAATCCTGAAAGCTGCTCAACACACGTGACTCCAGCTGACTTCACCATTTAGATTTTCTCTGTACAGCTTCCACAAATAGTACTAGACCTATTCAGATTCTTAATACAAGAAGCAGCTACCACACAAGGTCCTAAAATGAATGATATTATGGGTGAAGGGTCCATGGCCTGTATCATTTTTATTGAGGACTCTGATATGATCAGAAAAGCAGTTTTCATGAGCTGAAAATTATTGCTTATCCAGCTCAATAAATACAAATTTAATTAGGCTTTTTCATTGTTTGCATCAAGTCTCTAACTTCAAACAACAAGGCTGCTGTTTATATGCAATTTGTGAGCTGCTCTTATTAAACCCTTTTCACACAGGTTATGCTCAAGGGATGCTACTGCACCAAGTTAAATGCTTTTCACCTAATGGACACCTTCTTAAAACATCAATGCTCTCCTTAACTTCCTTAACAGACAGTCAATGGTATAGAAAACTGAACTAAGCCTTATTACCAAATAGAAATTCATGTAGTTCTTCTCAGGACACCTTGTACTGAAAGGATCATGTATTTGCTAATTTTTTTTTTAAAGGGGAAGTAAACGTTGTATCACATGCAAATAAAAATTCTAAGCATGAGAAGTTAGTTCATCAAAGGGTAAATCCTGACCTCACCTTCACATCCCCAGAGAGTCCCTGGCAGCAGAACAGATACTCTTGTGCTGTCCAGCTGTGCCAGCCGCCATCTTGGCCAACACATTGAGGACTTCCAGTGCTAAAAGCATGAGCTGTTAGAGCTGAAACTAGAGAGCCAAGGCTCCCTAGTTGGGACTGTAACAGATTTATATCTTTGGTGTATTGGCACAGACAGGGACCCTATCATGCACTCACATGTGGGGTACACAACAGGAATTGGAGGACCGTGCAGAGTTCACACCACTGACGTGGAATTCAGCTCTGCAGCTGGACAATTTGTACCAGTGTGTAGAGGGCAGGGTATAGTTGAGGTTATATCCATCCTCTTGTCCATCATCATCAAGAGGATGCATTAGGCTCCAGAGGCTATTTTTCTACATCTTTACATTATGCCCTTGTGGAACAGCTAGTTCATAAAGCGAGAGGCTATTCTCAGTTTTGTCCTAAGTAGGTGTAGAAGCTGGTTCAAGCTAATCAGCTAAATTATGACAACCAGAATATAATTAAGGTCAACATCCAGTGATGAGCTGCCAAAATCTTAACAACCGGTTCCCTATAAAAAGTTCTGATTTAAGGGATGTGCAACCGTATGTATTTTTTGTACCAGTAGTGTTACCATAAGTCCGTATTTTCCTTTAAAAGGAAAAATTTAAAAATTCTTCCCAGACGGCAATTTAAGAACCAAAAAGCCTGACCTGTCCGGGAAAATACGGATGTATGTTAACCCTACCTAAAGTTCTTTTTTAAAAAGATGGGCCTGAACTAGAAATGAGCTCCGTTTCACATGTGTGGGTCCCCGCCACTCCCTGGGGGGGTGCTAGGGTGACCAGATGTCCCGATTTTAGAGGGACAGTCCCAATTTTGGGGTCTTTTTCTTATATAGGCTCCTATTACCCCTCAGCCCCGTCCTGATTTTTCACACTTGCTGTCTGGTCACCCTAGGGTGTGCAGATGTGTGGGTCCCAGCTGCTCTCTGCCCCCGTCATTGAAGCAGGTGTGCAGGGTTACTGCCCTGGGAACTGCAGGGCACCAGTGGGTGTGGGGCAGGGCTAGCTGGAGGCAGGGGGTGCAGGGCTGGCTGTGGGCAGGGCAGGAGGTGCGGAGCTGGCTGGAGACAGGGGTGTGGGGCTGGCTGGCTTCGGGCAGGGCTGCAGGGGGGTGCGGCAGGGGTTGGCTGGAGACAGGGCAGTGGGTGCGGCATGGGCTGGCTGAGGACAGGGGGTGCGGCAGGGGCTGACGGCAGGCAGGGCAGGGGTGCAGCAGGGGCTGACTGCGGGCAGGGCAGGGGGTGCGTGCGGCAGGGGTTGGCTGGAGACAGGGCAAGGGGTGCAGCAGGGGGTGGCTGGAGACAGGGGCTGGCTGCGGGCAGGGTTGTGGGTGCTCACAGGGAGAGCGGCTCGGAGCAGCCTGAGCAGCAGGATGCAGCCCAGGCCCAGCAGAGCAGCCGGGGACCCACCAGGCAGCAGCGGGAGCCCCAGGGCCAGGGGAGCAGCAGCAGCAACAGGGCTCGTGCCCAGGGCCAGGTGGCAGCCCACATGGCTCCAACAGCACAGCGCCCCCAGCGGCTGGAGGAGGGATTGCATCACTTCTCGGCCGGAGCCCATCAAAGCCTCAGCGCCCCCTGCAGGGAAGCGGGTTAACAACCGGTTCTAAAACTGTTTCAAAATTTAACTGGTTCATGCGAACCGGCTCCAGTTCACCACTGTCAACATCCCTACAGAAAGGGTTGTCAATGTCTATATATGATTGGAAAGATTTCCCTCCCACCAAAGTTTTTTTAAAAATCAGAAGGGATAGACTATGGTAAATATCATAGGGCCAGAGTTAATTTATGGCAACTATGCTAGCAAATAAATAAATTGATGGGAGGAAGAAAACCAGATAGCAATAGAGAGAGCGACCAGTGGAAAATAATAAGCCAGTGCAGTGTGATATAGCAAGGGGAAAGGCCAATGCAAAGCACAAATGCAGCAACTCAGAGAGCATGGAGATGATTGCCTTCTCTAAAGCCCTGGTGTGATGGCACCCGAAATACTGTTTTTATGACAGTTCATGACATTCATTACAAAATAGTGTTACATTAGAGGGAATTCAGAGAAGAGCAACAAAAATGATAAAGGAGATCAAAGGATCTCAAACTTGCTGCTATTCAAGTCCTGAGGCTGACCTACCTTGCACCTAGCAGGCCTAGGGATGCAAAAAGGTGGCTTAAAGCCATCTTCTCCCCCTACCCTCAGCATCAAAGAGCAGAGCCCTGGGGTAGCAGAGGATCTGGGCCTTTGAATTTTCACTGTACCTATTCTCTATAGGTATTGTCAATCAGACTTGACCTATAGGATATTTTAATTAGGGCTGTCAAGCAATTAAAAAAAATTAATTGCGATTAATCACGCTGTTAAACAATAGAATACCATTTATTTAAATATTTTTGGATTTTTCTACATTTTCAAGTATATTGATTTCAGAATACAAAAAGTGTACAGTGCTCACTTTATATTTATTTTTATTACAAACATTTGCACTGTAAAAAAGAAACTTCAGTTCACCGCATTGAAGTACTATAGTGCAATCTCTTTATCATGAAAGTTGAACTTACAAACGTAGAATGTAAAAAAGAATAAACTGCACTTAACAATAAAACAATGTAAAACTTTAGAGCCTACAAGTCCATTCAGTCCTACTTCGTGTTCAGCCAATTGCTCAAACAAACAAGCATTCAGTGTTGGGGTAAGACGGGGGGGAGTAATCAATAACTTTTGGAGGAGGTGGTTGAGGAAGGCATCTTGCTACTGCTTCTGGAAGGGTGGTTTCTGGTACTGGACTCACCAGGCTCACCTCCTTTTACTGAACTAGGTGGGATTCCTTCAGCAGAGTGAGCCCTTGTTTGCAAGGGAGGGTGGATTTTAGCTCAGAGACTCATCATACTGCAGGGGAGGAGAGGCTAGTTCAGGGAGACTGAGATTGCCAGGCCATGTTCTCTGTGCGGTACCCCTGGAGTGAGCGGCCAGCTAGGGGCAATGGGGCATGACAAAGGGGGGTTGGTCCTGGGAGTGAGGGGCTGGCTGGGAACAGTAGGGCCCAGACTGGCTGGGGAGCCAATACTTCCCATTTTGGCCAGGACTGTCCCCTTTTACAGCTCTGTCCTGGCCATCCCTACTTCTTCGCCAAAACTGGGCATTTGTCCTAGCTGCCTGGCAGAGCAGAGAGAGGCAGCTGCTGCCTGGTGATCAGCTGAATTCAGCAATGTCTGCCAGCAGGAAAGTGGAGAAATTTGCTGCTGGCGGGCAATGCTGGCTTCAGAGCTGACCCCTGGGCAGCACAGAGCTGGTGGTGGTAGGAGGAAAATCAGCTTCAGCTGTGGGCAGCACAGGGTGTGTGTGTGTGTGTGTGTGAAATTAAGCCCCCGTTGCAGGCAGCACGGAGCTCGGGGTCAGCCCCAACTGCGCACAGCACAGGGATCGGAGGTGGGGGTCAGCCCCAGCACTGGGTGGCACGGGGAGGTGGAGGAGTCAGCCCCTGAGTTCTGGATGGGGGTCAGCCCCAGCTGCGGGTGGCACAGGGCTGGGAGGGGGAGACCCCACCATGGGCACTGCGGAGCTCGGGGGGGGAGGGGGGCAGCCCCAGCTGCAGGCGGTATGGGGTGTGTGAGGGGCAGACTCAGACCTGGGAAGCATGGGGAGAATGCAGCTCCGGTGAGCCCCTGGCTGTCCTGTTTTGGGGTCAGTGCTAACGAGAATTCAATAAAGACGTGTAGTGGATGAGTCATTACAAAAACTAATTTCCCCCTACTGTTACTCACTCCTTCTTGTCAACTTCTTGAAATGGGCCACCCTCATTACCACTACAAATGTGATTTTTCTTCCCTTAGTATTCTACTGTTAATTGAATTGTCTCGTGAGCACTGACCCCCCACTTGGTAACGCAACTCCCATCTTTTCATGTGCTGTGTATTTATACCTGCTACTGTATTTTCCACTCCATGCATCTGATGAAGTGGGTTTTAGCCCACGAAAGCTTATGCCCAGATAAATTTGTTAGTCTCTAAGGTGGCACAAGGACTCCTTGTTGTTTTTGCTGATACAGACTAACCACTCTAAAACCTGTTACTTTCTGTAACCTCTTCTCTTCCTGCCCTCTGTGGCGGCTTGTGTTACTGCGCCTGACCAGACAGGTTTTTCCGAGCAGCTCATGCTGCCCTCCTGCCCAGAGGGTCTGCAATTAATGCACATTAAAAAAATGTATGTGTTAATTGTGCTGTGCGTTAATTGCAGGTGTTAACAGCAGTTAATTGACAGCCCTAATTTTAATGTATTATCTATATATTTATTTATTTAGACAAAACTGCTTTCAACCTAAGAAGTTCTGCTGGCAATAAATGGAAGCGTTGCCTATCAGTTACACTGGTGATTATGGGCAGGCTATATTACCCTTAGATCATAGTACTGTTTCCCTCTATTTTTATTACACCATCCTAATTAATTCACATAGTTCTGTATTCTGGTTTTCAAAAATTCTGAACACACTGATCACCATCAAGCAAAAATGGAGCTCCTCTCTCTCTAAAGCCCTTCTTTTAAAAAAAAACAAACACATAAAACATGAGTAGGCTAGATAAAAATCTGAATTTAAGCCAATTCCCACCATTCTGATGTTAATTCAGGTCCTGTGTACTGGATAATTTAAATGGAAGCCCGTAAAGATCAATTTACTGTAGCACAGAACATCTTCTGTCACTGAATCTGTGTAACTTCATTAGCATTGTGTCTTTGCTATACATTACACACTTATTTGGGGTGCAATTGGAGTCCAACACAGCACAATAGTGCTGAAAGAAATGTAATATTTTCAGCCCAGGAGCTTTGTAACAGATGCTCCCTTGCTTAATTGTAGCAAAGAAAATAGATGCATACAACATACTGCCATTTCTACCTTTGATATAATCCATGGTGTCTGAAAGTAAAAGAACCATAGAAAATTGTTACAAAGTGGTGTGTGTACTAAGACATTCTGTACTCAAGACAGCAAGCATGAAACATTTGAAACTCTAGAATTAGAGACAACCAGCTTAAAATTCAAGTTTGAAACAAGTTCTTAGTTGAATTACTGAGAACTGTTTAGATTATTAAAACTAAAAAATAAAATCTAAGCAAAACGTTTTAATGATGAATTAGTATTCGTTCACTTTTTCTGCTATTTTCAGTTTGAACAATGAAAATAGATTGGAGAGTTGCATTTTGTTCCTAGCAAGTTTCTAATCATGATCACTGTTTTGCTTTAAACACATAGGCAAGCACTGCAGCATCCTGCCAAGCAAGTACTGCTCAGGAATATTATCCCTTTAAAAACAAATGGTTAAAGTGAAATTTTTAAAAAATAAAAGGAGTACTTGTGGCACCTTAGAGATTAACAAATTTATTTGAGCATAAGCTTTCGTGAGCTACAGCTCACTTTATCGGATGCATGCAGTGGAAAATACAGTAGGGGGATTTTATATACACAGAGAACATGAAACAATGGGTGTTATTATACAGTTGAGTTCTACAAATGCTTGCATTCACAAAACTTAAGTCTACCTATTTTCCTGGCCCGCCTTATTTTAACCTCAGCACCACAATCATTAATGGATTTTATCCTCCTACAACAACCTTGTGAAGTAGGGATGCATTCTCTCTATTTCACAAAACGGGTATATTAGCATCATCAATTTTAGGACCAGAAGGGATGACTAGATCATAGGCCACCAGTGCTGCCCATCCATCACCTGCACACTAAACCACATAATCATAAAAGATTAGGGTTGGAAGAGCCCTCAGGAGGTCATCTAGTCCAACCCCATGCTCAAAGCAGGACCAACCCCACCTAAATCATCCCAGCCAGGGCTTTGTCAAGCTGGGCCTTAAAAACTTAGAAGGATGGAGATTCCACCACCTCCCTAGGTAACCCATTCCAGTGCTTCACCACTCTCCTAGTGGGATAGCTTTTCCTAATATCCAACCTAAACCTCCCCCACTACAACTTGAGACCACTGCTTCTTGTTCTGTCATCTGCCACCACTGAGAACAGCCTAGATCCATCCTCTTTGGAACCTCCTTTCAGGTAGTTGAAGGCTGCTATAAAATTCTCCCTCACTCTTCTCTTCTGCAGACTAAATAATCCCAGTTCCCTCAGCCTCTCCTCATAATTTATGTACCCAGCCCCCTAATTATTTTCATTGCCCTCCACTTGACTCTTTCTAATTTCTCCACACCCTTCTTGTAGTGTGGGGCCCAAAACTGGACACAGTACTCCAGATGAGGCCTCACCAATGCAGAATAGAGGGGAATGATCACGTCCCTTGATCTGTTGGCAATGCTCCTACTAATGCAGCCCAATATGCCATCCTAAGTGCAAGATTCTGCACTTGTCCTTGTTGAACCTCATCAGATTTCTTTTGGCTCAATCCTCCAATTTGTCTAGGTCACTCTGGACCCTATCCCTACCCTCCAGCATATCTACCTTCCCCGCCACCCCCCAGCTTAGTATCATCCACAAACTTCCTGGGGGTGAAATCCATCCCATCATCCAGATCATTAATGAAGATGTTGAACAAAACCGGTCCCAGGACCGACCCCTGGGGCACTCCACTTGATACCGGCTGCCAACTAGACATCGAGCCGTTGATCACTACCCATTGAGCCCGACAATCTAGCCAGCTTTCTATCCATCTCATAGTCCATTAATCCAATCCATACTTTTTAACTTGCTGGCAAGAATACTGTGGGAGACCATATCCAAAGCTTTGCTAAAGTCAAGATATATCATGTCCACTGCTTTCTCTATATCCACAGAGCCAGTTATTTCATCATAGAAGGCAATTAGGTTGGTCAGGTATGACTTGCCCTTGGTGAATCCATGTTGACTGTTCCTGATCACCTTCCTTTCCCCCAAGTGCTTCAAAATGTATTCCTTGAGGACTTGCTCCATGATTTTTCCAGGGATTGAGGTGTGTCTGACCCATCTGTAGTTCCGCAGATTCTCCTTCTTCCCTTTTTTAAATCCAGTAACCAAACTGAGACCAAATATTACAGCCCACAGGAGACTAGATTTATGTTCCACAGAGCGAGAATAAGAGGGATTGAGGCAATGACATGGAAATGTTTAAGTGAGATATACTCAGATAATCCTGGCAAGTGACTTGCACCCACATGATTAACAAAGGTCACACAGGCGCGCTGTAGCTGAGCAGGAACTGAACCTAAGGCTTCTGACAGGTTTCAGAGTAGCAGCCGTGTTAGTCTGTATTCGCAAAAAGAAAAGGAGTACTTGTGGCACCTTAGAGACTAACACATTTATTTGAGCATAAAAACTTTTGTGAGCTACAGCTCACTTCATCGGATGCATTCAGTGGAAAATACAGTGGGGAGATTTATATACATAGAGAACATGCAACAATGGGTGTTACCATACACACTGTAACGAGAGGGATCACTAAGGTGAGCTATTACCAGCAGGGGGTTGGGGGGGGGGGGTGAGGAACCTTTTGTAGTGATAATCAAGGTGGGCCATTTCCAGCAGTTGACAAGAACGTGAGGAACAGTAGGGGGTGGGGGGGGGGAGAAATAAACATGGGGAAATTGCTAAATTGGAATTAATTTGCAAACTGGATACAATTAACTTAGGCTTGAATAAAGTCTGGGAGCGGATGGGTCATTACACAAAGTAAAATTATTTCCCCATGTTTATTTCCCCCCCACACCCCCCACTGTTCCTCACGTTCTTGTCAACTGCTGGAAATGGCCCACCTTGATTATCACTACAAAAGTTCCCCCCCCCCCGCCCCCCCATCATCTCCTGCTGGTAATAGCTCACCTTAAGTGATCACTCTCGTTACAGCGTGTATGTAGATTGTTTCATGTTCTCTATGTAAATCTCCTCACTGTATTTTCCACCAAATGCATCCGATGAAGTGAGCTGTAGCTCACGAAAGCTCATGCTCAAATAAATTGGTTAGTCTCTAAGGTGCCACAAGTCCTCCTTTTCTTAAGGCTTCTGAATTCCTCTTCAGTGCTCTTCTTTCCTTCCTCAATTGATTTTAGTATCCTTTAAATACAGAGCCCCCAAATAGCATGTTTATTCAATTAATATATAAACATCCTAATCTTATTTCACTGAATGTGTTAAGAATGTGCGTCTTTGATATTTGTTTATAATTTAATTGTTTGCTTTAAATAGTGGCCTATAAATTCTGGATAAGGGGAAAAATGCATGCAATAGGAAATACAGGGATGTGTATTTTTTTTAAGTTACCTTGTTCTGTTTTTTCTTTTGCTTTGTTTGAGTTAACTTGTTTACTTATGCAACAATATGGCCAATGAGATAGGAAGCTATTACCCTGGTATTGCCTGACTTTAGCACTGTGGTTTTTTGAGAAATATAGTTTAATAGCTTGGCAGCCATTTTGTTTCAGACATTGCTTGTCATTGTACATAATGTCATTTTAAATAAGATTTTCATAAAATTAATGAGTTGTACTGTAAACGGGCAATCGCATCATTTAAAAAGTAGTATAATTATACAGTAATGGTACATTATTGCATATCATAGCAATATTCCAGGAACTATGGCTATTGTTGTAGAATATTCATTTAATGTTTTTAACAAGGAATTTGTTCACAACAAGCCTTCAGACCAGCCTCTGGAATATCGCTTGGGTGCCATTTTGTCCATACTCTAAACACTGCAGCGGCACAGCACTGCACTTACGCCGCTGTAGTGCTTCAGCGTAGACGCAACATACGCTGACGGGAGGAGTTCTCCCATCAGCATTGGTAATCCACCTCCCAAAGAGAAAGTAGCTAGGGTGACAGAAGAATTCTTCTGTTGACCAATCACTGTCTACACTGGGGGTCAGGTCGGCTTAACTACATCATGGATTTTTCATATTCCTGAGCAGTGTAGCTGGATTGACCTAACTTTTTAGTGTAGACCAGGCCCAAGATGCCTTCTCTCTTTTATTATGTGCCTGGATTATAATACACACGTTTACTCTTGTGTGTGGCCTAATGGAAGGAGCACCGGATTGGCACTCAGGAGATGTGGGTTCTACTCCTGGCTCTGGCCTACTGGGTGATCTCAGGCAAGTTGCTGCCCCTCTGTGCCTCAATTTCCCCATATTTAAAAGGAAGGAAGGAAGGATCTATTTTGAAGTGTTTTGAGATCTACTGAGGAAAGCATTAGAAGAGCTAGGTAGTATTTTGTTCAACCGATTACAGAATAAAAAGGAGTATCATTTCTGGGCCTTAAACCTGCAGGGGTCACACTAGTAGAGTCCAGTGTAGGACTGTGCCCTTAGAACGTGATAGCTTGAAAATGTTTATAGTAACATTTTTATGAGCTACGTAGATTTTAGCTATAATATTGTATTTTTTTTTTTTTGTTAAATCCTAGTTAGTTACACAAAACTTTTGGCAAAGAATGCCACAATTAAAGACTGTCAACATCAGCATGAGAGAGCCCTATTTTCAAGATTTTATAGCTCCTATGTAAACACAGGCAGAAGTAGATCTTGGCATGCATTTGTATGTCATACTGGCTAGTGCTACCAGAAGCCACATTTCTATGGAAAAGGATTAGAAGAGAACTTATAGTGACTATCCAGATAGCTATACATCATATAGCATGTGTATAGGTGTGTATGTGAAGCAGAATGCAACATTTTATATCACTTCTAGTGTGTGCAAAAATATGTTAAAATGCAAAAAATCTTGGCCAACAAACATTTTGATGGAGCTTAACAAAGAAGGCAGCATGATACCCATGAACCTGGAGATGCTCATCTCTATTTTTGTCACAATGGATTGTTAATTGTTCCATCTGAAGATTAGTCATCTTCTTTCCTCCCAGCATCCTTCTCATACATTGGATCCAGCCATTAATAACATTCACCAATTTCTTCTGGAGAGGCTGGATTTTCAGACCAAAACTATGTGCTTGGTTATCATAGTACAGATACCATGGTAGCAGCTGAGTCCTATAAATACCTAATATAACCAAGCAAAATTATTATTCATGTTTCTTTATTTCTATACATTGAGAGCCTCAGTAGTCACTCTCACATCTCTCAGAGGGGTAGCCGTGTTAGTCTGTATCAGTAAAAACAACAAGCATCTATAATGAATCATCTGATGAAGTGGGTTAAATCCCATGAAAGCTGATGCCCAAATACATTTGTTAGTCTCTAAAGGTGCCACAAGGACTCCTCATTGTTCTCATATATCTGGCTCTCTCCTTAATCTGGATCCATAAAAATAATGCATTGATTAGTGGACTGAGTCCCACATGAATGTCAGGAACTCTCATACCTCGCTTGATATTTTTCTAGTGCATTAAGGTAGCAGCAAATAAACTTTTCTAGTTTCTTAAAAAGACTTTGTTGATCCTTTCCCTTAGAACTATGTATACAAGGTGTTATGCTACATTATCTTTTAAGACCACATACACAGGACACATTCATTTTTAATTGTCCAAACAAAGTAATATATCAATTCAACCCTATATCCTGGAACCAGCAGCAGCTGATTCACTTCCTAACAAAATAAAGCTATTTAAGACAATGCAAGTTTATAGAAGGTAGAGCTTTTTACAAGAAGCATAATAAACATTTTGCTTGAAACATGTGTAGTTTTTGGCTTGTCTGCCAGAGTCCAAATAATTGTGAACTACTATTAACTTACCAATTCTTAACAAATCAGTCAACGAGAATGCTATCGATTTGACATTTTGCTGTTTGGATGAACCATCTATCCTTCCCTCCCTGAAAACAGAACTGTACCCTTTAAATTTATATAATTTTTAAAAGAAAATTCCACACTTATGTGAAGAAAATAGAATTACATGTTGCAGATACTAAGAAATGGATGACAGATATAGCATTGTAATGAAAGAACTGCAGATTTTGGAGAGAAAAAGGTAAAATATACTGTATGTATCTATAAATAGATTAATTTCAATAGCTGTACTAACCATATCTATAGTTGCTTCTTTTGTATTACTATTGATTTGTGTTGCAATGGTGGTCACAGGCCCTAAACTGGATCGGGGCATTGTACAAATATACAGATATAGATTCCAAGGCCAGAAGGAACGGTCTAAATTCTTCAGGTGAGGGACTACTGTGATCCTCTAGTCTGACATCCTGAACAAGTGTAACAAATAAGAGGGAAAGGGGGGAAGGAGCACGAAGAAATAAGATCATATGGGCACAAAGGTTAGTTAGGTGCAGTTATTTAATTGCAATGGCACCCACATTGTAGTAGACACTTTCCAGACACTTAAGGACAGTCCGTTCTCCAGGATGCTAATTCCTCCATAATGATTAATTGTTAATGGTTCCCGCTCAGGAATCACAAATTTTAGGCAAAATAAGATAAATTAATGAAGCATGGCAGATTGCTGTATAGAAACATTACTGGTGCTCATCATCAAAATATTGCCTCAAAGACTCCCTGATTCAAATGGCCTTCATTGTGCCCAGCCCTGGTATCAGGCTGCTCAAAGTCAGCAACCAGGTGATCTGCCTCGGTGAAAACTTTTTATCCTTAGCCTTGCAAAGATTATGGAGCATGCTCCAGGCTGCTATGACCATGGAAATGTTTTCCTTATTTAGATCTACCATGCCATTGTGCTCTTAATTTGTCAAACGCAAATTCCACGATCATTCTGCACCTGCTCAGCCTATTGTTGAAGTGCTCCTTGCCACTGTCCAGGTTTCCTGTGTAAGGCTTCATGAGCCATGGGAGTAAGGGATACGCTGGGTCTCCCAGGATTGATGTGGGCATTTCCACATCCTCCATTGATCTTCTGGTCTGGAAAGAAAGTTCCTGCTTACAGTTTTCTTTACAGGCCAATGTTCCTTAAGATGTGTGCATCATACACCTTCCAGGACCACCCCATGTTGATGTCAGTGAAACACCTGTGGTGATCCACAAGCACCTGCAATACCATAGAGAAGTACCCCTTTCTATTGATGTACTCTGTCACAAGGTGGTCCAGGACCGACATTAGAATATGCGTTCCATTTATCACCATGGTGCAGTTAAGGAATCCCATTTCTGCAAGGCCATGCACTATTTCATGCACATTTCCAAGAGTCACAGTCCTTCATAGCAGGATGTGATTAGTGGCGCTGCACACTTGCATTAAGGCAGCCCCCATGATCTACTTCCTGACTTCAAACTGATTTGTGGCTGAATGGTAGCAGTCTGGAGTTGCCAGCTTCTGCGCTACAATCGCCACATGCTTCTCCACTGAGAAAGCTGCTCTCATTTTGGTGTCCTTGTGCCACAGTCCTGGGGCAAGCTCTGCATACAGTTCCATGAAGGTGGTTTTGGGCATCTGGAAGTTCGGTAACTACTGCTTGTCATCCCAGACCTGTATGACAATGCGATCCCACCACTCAGTGCTTGTTTCCTGAGCCCAAAAGCGATGGTCGACCATGTGTAACTGCTCTGTGAATGCCCAAAGTAATTGGGTGTTGTTTATTTCCATGGCAAGCACGTCAGGCAGCTCTAATTCCTGTTCAGATTGGGAGCTCATGATATATTGCATGATCAAATATTTCACACAGAGATGGCAGGCGCACAGTGAACAGGGACTGTTGAAGACCATGGAATGCTGGGACAGAAAATAATGCACCATTGGACATTGAGCCCGCACCCATGATGCACTGTGAACCACTCTACCTTCCCACAAGGCCTAGCTGCAGAAGATGGCAAGTAGCACCGTGGGATAGCTACCCACAGTGCGCTGCTCTCACTGTTGATACTAGAACACCAAATGTGGACGCACCCTGACAACAGAGGGAGTGTAGTGTGAACATGCAATAGTAATATTATGGTGCCTTTTGATCGTCTACATACATTTTGTCAACAAAACTCTATAGCATAGATGAGGCCTAACTATTGTAAATTTAGGGCAACTCCACTGCAGACATCAGTGCAACTGAAGTGCAAGTTGGACCCAGAGAGTAATTTGGACAAAAATCTCACTCTCCTCATT
Source organism: Chelonia mydas (assembly GCF_015237465.2). Lineage (NCBI taxonomy): Eukaryota > Metazoa > Chordata > Testudines > Cheloniidae > Chelonia > Chelonia mydas. Next base: position 81,443,451 of record NC_057852.1, read on the forward strand.
TTGGGTCTATAGACCTGATCTTCTTAAAGCAGTATTCTTGGCATCATTACTCATTACAAACCTCTATTCCTGAAGATTTATAGCTGAGCAACAAATCTTTGTTTCAGACAAACTTGGAATCAGAAAGTTATATCTGAGGTGAATTGTTTTGCCTTATATTTGAAAAATGACAGATTTTAAAGTAATCACTAAACCTCTTTCAATTCATTCTTTCATACCCCAATCAGAGGGTCCTCATTTCTTATGCTGTCTGCCTCTACAGCCTTGGGCAAGTCAAGAGTTCATCCCAGTCTGTTAGTCCCTAAGGTGCTACAACTACTCCTTTTCTTTCAATCAGTAAAAATGAGGCTATTACTTATCTACCTATCAGAAGTCGTAAGAAAGCAGTGTATAAGTTTGATTGACTATAGAGAGGGAAACAAACTGTTAAAAGAACTAGCTTCTCTCCTTACCAATGAAGTATTTTTCTGTAATTGCTCAGTATTACAATAACTATTGCTGCACTGCATAATAGACATGCAGATTAAAAAAGAAAAAAAAAGCCAAAATTTATTTTTATTGAAAGAAGTTCATGCTACTGGGCCATACTGCAGTCAACAAAAAGTCAACATTCATCTGTTTTCACCATTCTTGTGCACATGCTTCATATTGTCAGATAGGATATATGGTAGAGGGGGAATTCAGTCACATACCCTACACAGCCCTAGCTACTTTATTTTATTCTTCTGCATATATTCATGAAGTCTAATGAAGGTCTCTTTACTGGACTCATGCTTCATCTCCAATTGCAGTCATATTATAAACCAATGAATATGTATTTCCAATGTAAGACATTAAAAAAGGTGTTTAGTTCCAAAAGTAAGCTTGTTTCTTTAAAAATACCTTATTTTACTGATGTCAGTTCAAAGTTGTTGTTGAAGAAAAGCAAATCTTTTACAGAATAATATGGCCATCTCCTAATGCAGAGCCCCCACAACTTGGGCAGGTTTGTTACCCTCTTCCCTTTCAGGGATATTGTATTTAGAGCAACATCAATCAAGGTCCTAGTCCTATAAACATGTAAGACATCTTGCATATAAAGAACAGATCCATTGACTTCAGTGTCACAACTGTTCATGTGAATAAAAGTTGAAAGGATTGTTGGTGAAAACAATAAGTTTAATAAGCTTATCTAAATTGTACAAGATGAACAGAAAGTTGAGCTGTCACAGAACTATTCCACTCTAAAACTCAGGATATCAAGTGACACTCACCCAATAAAACACTAAGTCAGAAACATTACATCATCTGAAGAAGTTCATTGGCTGACCATTCCCTGATGACACGATGGTGTTTGTCAGTTTCCAAAAGACTTGAGCACGTTCAACCTATACCATAGGTTTTTGGTGTCAACCATTCCAAAAGTCCTGTCAGCAAACTAATATATGTGCTAACACTAACAGCATTCAGAGTAACAGCCGTGTTAGTCTGCATTTGCAAAAAGAAAAGGAGTACTTGTGGCACCTTAGAGACTTGGGAATTTTCACTGGATGCTATGAAAACTACACTTGCAGAGCTTCCAGATAAGCCATTACTGTACAGTTGTTTAAGCACTTGGGAGTAAAGCTGGGCAAACTACTTGCAGCAAACTAGTCTGAATTTAGTATTTTTTTCTGTTTACAACTTGTTCAAATATATAGAATTTTTTATTTGTTCATGTTCAGTGATCAAGATTATATGGATTGCATATACGCTTTAAGTATTGCTTCTAGCTTTCAATATTTGTACTTTGAAATTCAAGCTCTTTTGAATGGAAACAGCCCCTCACATAGTATGTTTCTCTTCCAGAACTGATTGGAAACCTCATCAGGCAAGAGTAAAACCAGAGGGAGTACTCTGGAAGTCAAAATATACTTTCCAGGACCATTCTGTAATATTTGCTTAAATTTTGCTTTCGGGGAGACCAAAATAAATCTTGTGAAATTTGAACAAGTTCACAGATAGAGCTGGGAAAGATTTTTCAGTTATCAGTTTATTCAGTGAATTTATTCATCTTTTATGTTCATAAATTGTGTGATCAGATTTCAGTGTACAAGTTTATTACCTGAAATTATTCAAGTGTTTTGAATAGCTAAATGCCTTCTCAATAATTGCTTGTGAAGTAGTCTCTAACGGTTGCTTTGAGTATCAAAATGTTAGTCCAGCTTCACAATTGGCAATCTAAGTCACATGATATTGAGTCTCCTTCCTGATTGGATAACAAACTTTTGTAAGCAGAAGGAAGGGTTTCATGAATCACAAAACACTAATGCAAACATTTGCAGGAGCATGTGTCACCTGTCTGAATTTCAGATGATATTTTTCTACTTTAATACAACTATCATGTCTGTTCATACAGAAGAAACTTGGAACCATCTTTACAACTGCAGATGAACACAGGCTGACTACTGTGGTAAAGAGAAGCACTTACTCAGCCTGATCAATGTGCTACTTTACACAGCTTTTCAGAATTTATTTATATTATGGTACCACACACAGGCCCGGAAGTAGATCAGGGGCCCTAGTTTTACAAAATATTTACAAATACAGAGGTAGATGTGAAACACTTTTTCTGTTTCAAATCTCTGGATTGTTTCACAAGAACAGACATCCTAATTTAAACTCTCTTCCTTCCTTCATGAACTTTTTTGTGTGTGGGGGGGGACGGAGGGAGGGAGGGAGGGAGAAGGATCCTGTTTATTGTCACCCCCTCAGTCAAAACCCCCTCACCTTTATTGCTCACCCAACAAATGATAAAAGTACAAGAGACTTCATATCTATTTGTTTCACCATAGCAGAGAGTGGGCAGACCACAAGATATTGAAAAACAATTATTAATTGGATTAATTACTTACACATCTTTAATGTGTGCCAAGACTTAGCCTAAGGAAGGTTCCTTTCATCCTCCCATGTAACTACTTCAAAAGTATGTCAAGATGAGGAAGGCATAGCTGTTCTTTAAGTTCTTGAAATATGGCTGCATTATATATGTAATATTACAGAAATGGTGGAGGATACCATCATCCCATCTGTTACTAGAAAGAGGGTAATGTATGGACCTGAAGAAGCATTATGAAGCGTAAATATACTTACTTAGTATCATACTACGGCACCATTACCTCCACCACCAGTCACATGTGGCCAGTACACTACACACAAAAGTGGATTGTTTCCAAGCAGGAATAAGATCAAAAACTAGCTACTCTGCATACCATGTCTTGTGTTTCCAGAGGAGAGAGGCAGAACTCTCGTTCTATACAGAGGGAAGGGGGAGAACTTAAAATCCAGAAGTTTCCACATTCTGTGTTTCTACTTGAAAAAGGTTATGGTCCATTATCTTCATTCTAAAGTTTCCAAAATACAGTACATCTTACACAGTACTTTTTATGCTTTATCATCCTACATGACTGGATTTATATGCAAACTAGAATATTCAAAACCATTTAAAATGTGCTTGCATTGATATGTCTCAATTAGCAACCACAGAGTTAAGGGTTCGTTTGAAAGAAGATCAGGATGGTAGGACACCTCACTGCAACCACAAGAAAACCAAATAAGCTACTTGTACGGTGGATGAAAGGAAAAATGGGCCTATAAAAGAAAAAAAACCCACTACTACTCAGTCCCTCTCCTCCCCATTCTCTTCTCTTAGTTCTACTTGGGAACCGACCTGGGAGAACTAGAGGTGAAATAAATCTAAATTTTTATGGCTGGAGTCTCCATTACTTGACGACTTAAAATTGAGAGACGACTTAAAATAGAATAGCTGTCTAAGTGAGGTGTCATTGCTCATACAGACCTTCACTGGAACAGGGACTTAGTCTCCCACATCCCAGGTGAGGACCCTTTACTACTGAAATACAGAATCCCTTTTTTTTGGCACAATTAAATATTTATTTAAACACAAAGTAGAACAGCTTTAAACAGCAGAAAGACAAACACCCACCCTAAAATTCCCCACATCCCAGTGGTTGGGGTGGTGCCCTAGGAAATGGGAGATCCTGGGTTCAGCTTCCTGCTCCACATCAGGCAGTGGGAATTCAAGAGTGTCCTGCATCCTGGGTGAATGCTCTAACCATTAGGCTATTAGATAAATGTGGGGAAATTCCTCCAGATATGCTGTGCGTGTGGCCTGATCTGGTAGAAATGAACCCATTCCAAAAAAATATATATACTTTTTTTTGCCGACTGCCCATCTGTAGCAAGCTTTCTTCAGGTCCAACTTATACACATAGGTTCATCTTCACTCCCTGGCAGAGCAAGGGAGAAGGTGTAGCGGGATTCATCACATCATTCCCTTGTAGCATGTGGGGGGTGAAGAGGAACCTGACACTATTTATTATCTCCAGGGGAGTGACTAGCCTACTGCCGTTGCTCCCTCAGAATCTCTCAGACTGCTGTTTGGGTCTGTGTTTTAGAGCATACTAACAGGTGCTCTGCCCTGCAGTACAGACAGAAAGACAAGGTCCCTCCTTACCCAGAGCAGCTTGCAGTCAACATTTGCTATTGCTCTCCTACTACCTGATCCAAAGCTCAGTGAAGTCAGTGGGAGTCTATCCATTGACACCAATGGGCTTTTGATTGGAGCCCTGCTCTCTTGCTCCCTGAGTCCTTCTAGGACTCAGCTCCACTGCTCTTGTTGTACTGAAACATTCCTAATTCTTATATGATCTTGTTGAAATTAACAGGCTATTTCCCCCCCAAAAAAGTTTTTCTTCAAGAAAATGAAGTCTTAGATGTAGTGTTAAGATTGGGAAGTATTAGGGAAAAGACATTTTAGAAGATTATGTATGGTTTGACTTTTTAATAAAGCAGGGAAAATTCACATACAAAAAAACAAAAGCCTTACCTAAAACCATCTTAACTAGCTTATAACTGAAATTTGTTGACAAACAAGCTGCTATTATTTCACTTGTAAGAAAATAAAAAAAGCCTACTTTAGGGTAAACTAGTAACCATGGCAACATTCTACTACCTCCCCTGCATAGTGGGCACATATATACAACAGTTCTATGAAAATTATCCATAAATATCCTAGAGCCTAGGGTTTCTATTAAATGCCAGGGTTGGTCTAAACAGGGGTGGGCAAACTGTTTGGCTCGAGGGCCACATCGGGGTTGCGAAACCGTACGGAGGGCCAGGTAGGGAAGGCTGTGCCTCCCCAAACAGCCTGGCCCCCGCCCCCTATCTGCCCCCTCCCACTTCCTGCCCCCCGACTGCCCCCCTCAGAACCCCTGACCCATCCAACACCCCTGCTCCTGGTCCCCTGACCGCCCCCTCCCAGGACCCCACCCCCTATCCAACCCCCCTGCTCCCTGTCCCCTGACCGCGCCCCCGCCCAGAACCTCCGCCCCATCCAACTCCCCTACCCCCTTACCATGCTGCTCAGAGCAGCAGGAGCTTGCAGCCCGCCAGAGCCAGTCACACTGCCCGGGAGGAGCGGCAGGCCAGAGCACTGGCAGTGCTGTGGGGGAGGGGCTGGGAGCTAGCCTCCCTGGCCAGGAGCTCAGGGGCCAGGCAGGACGGTCCTGCTGGCCGGATGTGGCCTGCGGGCTGTAGTTTGCCCACCTCTGGTCTAAAAGTATGCCTCCTAACTTTCTCTTTGGATACAGTATAAGAGTAACTGTCTTGCTGAGAACATTCAGTCTGAAAAGTTCAAATCACTTCAAGGATTGCATCAGGTTTAAAGCCAGAGGCCCAATCCAATATCCACTGAAGTCAATGAAAAGATCCCCATTCACTCTAAGGGGCATGTGATTAAAAAAAAAAAAACAAAAAACGGTTCTTAATTGCTAAGCTGAAAGATAATCTAGAAAAAGTTTTGCTAAGATTTGTAAACTTTTTGTAAGATTCCAAAAAGGAGAAAAGAGCTACTATGGCCCACTGGATAAGGCACCAGTCTGGGATTCAGGAGGCCTGGATTCAATTCCTTGCTCCACCACGGACTTCCTCTGGGACCTTGTGCAAGTTACTTAGTGTGCCTGTGCCTCAGTTCACCATCTGTAAAATGGGGATAACAGCACTTGTCTCTCTCACAGGGGTGTTGGGAGGATAAATACATTAAAGACAGAGAGATTCAGATATCATCGGTGCTATATACACACACACACACACACCCCCTTAAGTGCAATATAGCGCATGATTCAAGATGTAACTAGTACAGTAAAACCTCAGTTATTAACAACTCAGGAACTGAGGTGGGTTGCAACTCTGAACAAAACATTATGGCTGTTCTTTCAACAGTTTACAACTGAACATTGACTTAATACAGCTTTGAGACTTTATTATGCAGAAGAAAAATGCTTTTAACCATCTTTTAAATGAAACTAGCACAGAAACAGTTTCCTTACTTTGTCAAATCTTTCTTAAGCTTTCATTTTTTTAGCAGTTTACATTTAACACAGTACTGTATTTGCTCCTCCTTCCCACGCTCCCCCCCCCCGCCCCGCCCCAATCTCAGCTGCTCCCTGATTGCATACTTCTGGTTCCAGCAGCATTCGGACCTTGGACTTCAGAAAAGCACACTGACGACTCCCTCAGGGAACTGATGGGCAGGATCCCCTGGGAGAACATCATGAGGGGGAAAGGAATCCAGGAGAGCTGGCTGTATTTTAAAGAATCCTTATTGAGGCTGCAGGAACAAACCATCCCGATGTGTAGAAAGAATAGTGAATATGGCAGGTGACCAGCTTGGCTTAACAGTGAAATCCTTGCTGATCTTAAACACAAAAAAGAAGAAGAGGCTTACAAGAAGTGGAAGCTTGGACAAATGATCAGGGAGGAGTATAAAAATATTGCTCATGCATGCAGGAGTGAAATCAGGAAGGCCAAATCACACTTGGAGTTGCAGCTAGCAATGGATGTTAAGAGTATCAAGAAAGGTTTCTACAGGCATGTTAGCAACAAGGTGGTGGTCAAGGAAAGCGTGGGCCCCTTACTGAATGGGGGAGGCAACCTAGTGACGGAGGATGTGGAAAAAGCTAAACGTACTCAAAGCTTTTTTTGCCCCCGTCTTCATGAACAAGGTCAGCTCCCAGACTACTGCACTGGGCAGCACGGTATGAGGAGGAGGTGACCAGCCCTCTGTGGAGAGGGAAGTGGTTCAGGACTATTTAGAAAAGCTGGACAAGTCCATGGGGCCGGATGCACTGCATCTGAGGGTGCTAAAGGAGTTGGCGGATGTGATTGTAGAGTCATTGGCCATTATCTTTGAAAACTCATGGCGATTGGGGGAGGTCCCGGATGACTGGAAAAAGGCAAATGTAGTGCCCATCTTTAAAAAAGGAAAGGACGAAGATCTGGGGAACTACAGGCCAGTCAGCCTCAACTCAGTCCCTGGAAAAAATCATAGAGCAGGTCCTCAAAGAATCAATTTTGAAGCACTTAGAGGAGAAGAAAGTGATCAGGAACAGTCAGCATGGATTCACCAAGGGCAAGTCATGCCTGACTAACCTAATTGCCTTCTATGATGAGATAACTGGCTCTGTGGATGAGAGGAAAGCAGTGGATGTGTTATTCCTTTACTTTTGCAAAGCTTTTGATACGGTCTCTCACAGTATTCTTACCAGCAAGTTAAAGAAGTATGGGCTGGATGAATGGACTATAAGGTGGATAGAAAGCTGGCTAGATCATCGGGCTCAACAGGCAGTAATCAATGGCTCCATGTCTAGTTGGCAGCCAGCATCAAGCGGAGTGCCCCAAGGGTCGGTCCTGGGGCTGGTTTTGTTCAATATCTTCATTATTGATCTCAAGGATGGCGTGGACTGTACCCTCAGCAAGTTTGCAGATGACACTAAACTGGGAGGCGTGGTAGATATGCTGGAAGGTAGGGATAGGATACAGAGGGACCTAGACAAATTAGAGGATTGAGCCAAAAGAAATCTGATGAGGTTCAACAATGACAAGTGCAGAATCCTGCACTTAGGACGGAAGAATCCCATGCACTGCTAAAGACTAGGGACTGAGTGGCTAGGCAGCAGTTCTGCAGAAAAGAACCTAGGGGTTGCAGGGGACGAGAAGCTGGATATGAGTCAACAGTGTGCCCTTGTTGCCAAGAAGGGTAATGGTATTTTGGGTTGTATAAGTAGGAGCATTGCCAGAAGATCGAGGGACGTGATCATTCCCCTCTATTCTGCATTGGTGAGGCCTCATCTGGAGTACTGTGTCCAGTTTGGGGCCCCACACTATAAGAAGAGTGTGGAAAAATTGGAAAGAGTCCAGCGGAGGGCAACAAAAGTGATTAGGGGGCGGGAGCACATGATTTATGAGGAGAGGCTGAGGGAACTGGGATTATTTAGTCTGCAGAAGAGAAGAATGAGGGGGGATATGATAGCTGCTTTCAACTACCTGAAAGGGGGTTCCAAAGAGGATGAATCCAGACTGTTCTCAGTAGTAGCAGAGGACAGAACAAAGAGTAATGGTCTCAAGTTGCAGTGGGGGAGGTTTAGGTTGGATGTTCTAGTGAAAAAGTTTTTCACTAGGAGGGTGGTGAAGCACTGGAATGGGTTACCTAGGGAGGTGGTGGAATCTCCATCCTTAGAGGTTTTTAAGGCCTGGCTTGACAAAGCCCTGGCTGGGATGGTTTAGTTGGGGATTGGTCCTGCTTTGAGCAGCGGGTTGAACTAGATGATCTCCTGAGGTCCCTTCGAACCCTGATATTCTATGATCTGGCTGACCAATCAGTTTGTAACTCTGGTGTTCGTAACTGAGGTTCTACTATACTTCTTAAATTACACAGTTTAGGAGAGAAGTCTGAGGCAGATTTCTCAGGATCCCACACAGAGATCTTCAAGCACTCCCATGCACAACCCCAGTGGATGGTTCATGCAGGGATAAAAAAGTCTGCACTTGAGAATCTTTTTGCAGGATCTAAGTAGATAGGCAAAACAATACTGTACATGCAGGTAGCGGAGAGTCCTCAGAGGACAAATCCCAGAATGGTGCAGAGCTGTGGTTTCCTCCCACTACCCCCCACAAAAATCACTGTGTTAACAAGAGGATAATGTTCCTGCGTCCATGAGAGATTTGAAAAATGAGAGGTTGTGGGTATGATGGATAAGTTCAGGGAGGATGTTGCAGGTATAATTGCCATATATTCATGCATCATTTAATTCAATAGTTTACAAAATCATTTTGCATTGCTTGGGGGATAGTCTAGATTACCCATTAGGTATTTTCTGTCTTTAATTTCCATAATTCTACGTTATGTTTTCAAATAATTCCCCATAATAATGGCATCTCCTACTAGGCTTCTGCAGTTTCTTGTTGCCTACTTATGGCATTGTAATTACCAGTCACAACTTCTTGTCATACCATTATTTTTATTGGACACTCAGTACAGCAAAACCATCAATTCCCTGTGTAAAAAGCCTGTTTCCCCTTTGGTAGGGTAAACTTGTAACCAAGGAAACATTCTAATGCCTCTGTAATCGTTGGAGCCCTTCAGAACATTTATCATCTTATCCTTGTGTTTTTAGCTTCCCTGGCCTTTCTTCCTGAATCACTGTTACCTGTTTTGAGGCTGAGTCTGCACACCGCAGACTGAGTACACTCTTATTTTAAGAGATGTTGGTGAGGATTCACACTGCTCTGAAGTTGTTATATCTGAGTGGAAAACCATGGCATCTGAACATCCAGCTGCTTTAAAAATAAAATTATATCATACCACTGCCATTTTAATTAAAGAGAAAAATCACTCACTACAAAATGGCTGTTAAATGCTGGACAGTGGGGGCTAGATTCACAAAGGGGGATTTAGGTGCCTTTCTTAAGCTCCTGGGTTAGATCATGCAAACCTTGACACAGCTGACACTTAACCCTGAAGGCACCTAATTCCCTACCAGCCTGTTTTCACTGGCTAAGTCCCCTAAATTTCTGCCAGTAGAGATGCACACAACCACCTCAGTCCTGACACCACCAGGCAGTTTGATGCAGAGCTCATGACTATGCCTGACAGAATTTACAAAATAGGCATCCCCCCATCTATCTCACCTGCAGGACCTCATGCAATAGATGTGCTCAGAGACTACCTTGAACCCACTATCTATAAGACTAAAAATTAGGACTGTTGATTAATTGCAGTTAACTCACACAATTAACTCCAAAAAATTAATTGCAATTTAAAAAAATTTATCACGATTAATCGCACTTTTAATTATGCTGTTAAATTTCGATTGGTATTCTATTGTTTATTAAATTTTTGGATGTTTGTCTGCATTTTAAAATATATTGATTTCAACTACAACACAGAATACAAGGTATACAGTGCTCACTTTATATTATTTTTATTACAAATATTTGCACTGTAAAAACGATAAAGAAATAGTATTTTTCAGTTCACCTCATACAAGTACTTTAGTGCAATCTCTTTATCATGAAAGTGCAACTTACAAATGTAGGGGTTTTTTTGTTACATAACTGCACTCAAAAACCAAACAATGTAAATCTTTAGAGCCTACCAGCCCACTCAGTCCTACTTCTTGTTCAGCCAATTGCTAAGACAAAAAAGTTTGTTTACATTTACGGGACATAATGGTGCCCACTTCTTATTTACAATGTCACCTGAAAGTGAGAACAGACGTTTTCATGGCACTTTTGTAGCCGGCATTACAAGGTATTTACATGCCAGATATGCTAAACATTCGTATGCCTCTTTGTGCTTCGGCCACCATTCCAGAAGACATGCTTCCATGCTGATGATGCTCATTTAAAAAAAAAAAAAAGTGTTAATTAAATTTGTGACTGAACTCCTTGGGGGAGAATTGTATGCCCCTGCTCTGTTTTACCCGCATTCTGCCATATGTTTCATGTCATAGCAATCTCGGATGATGACCCAGCACATGTTGTTCGTTTTAAGAACACTTTCACTGCAGATTTCACAGAACACAAAGAAGGTACCAATGTGAGGTGAGGAAGGGATTACTGACGAGGAAACAGCAGGCCGGCAGTAGCAGGTGACATAGGTGTGAACAGGAAGAAAAAGGTGGCAGAGAAGAGAAGAATGGAGGGCAAGGAGAGGGCATCAAAGAACCTGTGAGTAAATGGGGAAGCATAGGTGTAGACCAAGTGGCCAATCCTGAGAGGGGATGTTCCTTGTAAATTTCTTGAATTAAGCTATTGGTCCCTGGCCCTCATTAGAGTGGTGAGGGAACCAGAGCAATAAGCATGGAGCTTACAAAGTCCACAGAGACTTCATTCACTCCCTGTAAAGGATGGGCTGCACCTGTGAGCCTTGGAAATGCCAAAGGCAACACTATCTTGATACTCTGCAGCAGGGAATGTGGCATTTGCAAAGTCTGCAAAATACTTGGTAGAAATTTTAATATATAAGGAGATTTTATTTCTTTTCAGGGGCAATCTATGTATAAAATGCAGTTTTAAGTCAAGCTGTTAGTCAATTATGTAAAAAAATATTTTTCAAGAGTTACACATCACTATTTTCCCTAAAACACAAATAAAAACATCTTGTTTGATTAACAAACTGTCAAAATAATCTCATCTGGACTAGGTCTATGCAATGTAAGTGTCAGGTTGAAAAGACACATTTATTTAATGAAAGATGAGAGGGATGTCTAAATCAGCGTTACAGTGGAAACAGCCTTCCAACCAAGAGCCTAGTCCTACAAAACTGAGGAAAAAGGTGCTCAGCACTTCTTAGGAAAGGCTCAGCACCTGCTAGGAATGGTCTCTAATTAATGAGTGGCTACCCTGGCTCCATGACAATTGTTCTCGATTTAAATCCTCTAAATATGTATATATTATATGGGCCAAACTAGATCGCACATTACATTCTAACTGCATTGACAACATATTACACCATTCAGTTATAGTGAACTGGACAGGATTAATGCAAACCTCAAAACAAAAAGATCAACAGTTCTTTCAATTCATCCATCCTTTCTTCCAACCCAGAAAAGCTGGTTATGTGCTATTCCATTCACTAATTGGCAGTGTAAACTGAGAAAACTGCAGGAAACAGAAGTCTTACATGGATTAAAATAAGGTACAAATCTCTGCAATTTGACAACAAGATTGGAACTCAGATTTGCCCCCTATCACTGAATGCACTAGCAGTTGCTATATTACACCTGCTTTCCCCACCCACCAGCTTCACGGTAGCAGATTTGTGTTGCCTCAGATGCATAGTTAATTATCAAATTAATTTATGTAGTCACATCACACTGTATTGATAAATCATTATGTAACTATATTGCATTTATTGTAATTAGACATGTAAACATCTTAGAACTGTTCTCATAACATGAGTACTACTAAATGTTCAAACCCATTGTTAATCTCTGCTGATGGGTGCTGCAGATAAGAAAAAAAGTGGACACTGGCTACAGGAAATAAACACTCCATAAACACTCACATGCCTGGTCAAATACATTTCTTATGGATCTTTAATAGAGCTGGGCAAAAATTTTCAGACAAATAAGGAATTGCCAAAAAAAATGCAGTTTTGGCTCAACATAAGCATGGCCGTATTGGGTCACACCTATTGTCCATCCAGCCAGTATCCTGTTTCTGACAGTGACCAGTGCCAGATGCATGAGAGTGATGAACAAAACAGGGAAGTTATCAAATGATCCATACTCTGTTGTCCAGCCCCAGCTTCTGGAAGTGTAGAGATTTAGGGACACCCAGAGCATGACACTGCATCTCTGACCACCTTGGCTAATAGCCATTGATGGACCTATCCTCCATGAATTTATCTAATTCTTTTTTGAATCCAGTTATACTTTTGGCCTTCACATCGCATGGTACTTCCTTACGTTGGTTTAAAATCTGGTACCTATTAAATTTCATTGGGTGATCTCTAGTACTTGCTTGATGTGAAGGAGTAAAAGATGACACTTCCTTTTAACTTTCACCACACCATATATGATTTATAGACCTTAGATCCCCCATCTTAGAAAAAGAGATGACTAAACTGAATAATCCAAGTCTTTTCAATCTTTCCTCATGTGAAAGTTGTTCTATCCCCCTAAATAATTTGTTGCCCTTCCCTGTCTCATTTCCAATTCTAATGTATCTTTTCTAACCAAAATTTGCAAAAACAGGTTGAATACTGTGAATATCTTCAGCCAAGAAAGGTTAAAAAAATACCGAAAAAACACAAATGAAAAAGATTTCAGGTTGAACAGAAGCATCTCGTTTGACTCAAAGTGAAAGGCAATGTTTGACCCAAACAATTCCCCCCCCCCCCCCCCCCCGGTTTTTAGTTTCAGCAAGAATAACTGAAAGACTTCCATCGTGGGTCAATCCAAATCTTTTTTCTCCAGTTCGGTCAACAAACTGATCTATTAATTGTTTCCTCAGCCCTAGTCTTCAGTTACCGTGTTTGATACTGAAATATCCTGTCATTTGTCCTAGAAGCCAACAAAAAAGTATTCCCCAATATGCTGATGGCTGGTTGCTCATTACAGCATTGGATGATAAGTAAGGCATTACAATTCTTGTTCACAATAGTAATATTGGCATACAGGGCACAATGAAAACAGCCCCTTTTCATAAAGCTGCTGCCTGTATTGGTGTAAAGCATTATATGCTCCTTAGCCTTTAGTCTGCAGTTTGCAATCCTTCCTCTCAGAGTTCCTTTAGGTTCACATATGTTGCATGTATCCGTTCTGACGCGTGCTACGCTGTGTTATAGGTGTTGCTTTCTTTCTTAGTTTGTTCAGATTTAAACAGATGCCATCGATCTCTCATACAGCTGCACACAAAACCAAGTTATAATGGGGACGGCAGCAGCAACAAAAGACCATGGTGATAAACCAGCTTGTTTTATCTGCAAATGGCTAATAGATTATAATAGCAAATGTTAACAGCAGAAATGTACCACAGTACATCTTATTTACAGTTTAGGCTATTATCAGTTTTTAAAATGTCTAAGACTAAGATAAAATTCATTTAGTCTCATGCATCAGCACTCTACTAATCCCTGTAATTCTGCAACCTTGAATGAAACAGACTCAAAACAAACAATGAAAGGAACAGATACCTTGAAAAGAGAACATTCCAGCACAGAAATGTTGCAGTCGGCTTGTCAGATGCTGTATCATGTAATGAGTTACATGGCATGTGCTTATACCCTGGCAATGCTGCCCCTTCTGAGCAATCTGATCTGCAGGGCAGCGTTTGCCAGTACTTGAGGCATTTACAATATGTATGTTGTATTCATGCACAATAAGGAAGCATAATCAGTGCACTCTACCATTTGTCTGGAGGCACCAGATTTTAGAGCTATCTGAGTCTGATTGGCTGGCTGCTGGGCTCACTGTACTTCTCTTGCCTTAACCTTAGGCTGTGTTCAATATGTTTCCCAGGGGATACTTACAGAGAATTGGCTGTTAGGGAAACAATAGCAGGTAGAAAAAAACAAAACAAAACTGCTATTCTATGGACAAGGCTAATATTTAGTTTTCCAAGGTTGTATGCATGTTAAACAAGGACAAAACTAACAAAAGGATAACTTCACAATAGCAAACTTTGTGTTTACAGTCTGAAAATACTATAAGCTGCATCTGCTTAATACTGCTGAAGTGGTCAGGTGGTTTGCCCGTTTTAAGGACAGCTAGTATAATCAGCCTTAAATCAAAGCAGATGGGAATGAGACTATATTAAGGAGGTTATTAAAAACCTTAGAGGATACAGTTAAATAAGGTTACCTAATCCATTTTACACGGAAGGGTATTATGAATTGCATCACTTAAGCAAGAATAGCCCCCCTGTATCTATTTTAGATTTTACATGGCTGGGTAAATGAAAACAGAAGTATAGAAGACTGGTAATGCTTTTTTGGAAAAAAAGTGAAATATTTAAGAATCAGATTCATGCAGTGAAACAACTGATGTATAATTACCTATATTAGTGAAGCACAGCAAATGTTTGCATCTTAAAAAGTTATGTTATTTAACTCTGCTCCTGGCTCTGCATCAGAGACCACAATGACATTTAAACTCTAGAAATGTTTTTTCAGTGTATATTCCTGCCACCCCAAAGCAAAATATTAAGCTATACATTTTTTCCACAAGTGCTTAAGTGATTTAGGATTTTTCAGTGACACTAAGGCTCTTAAGAAACTCTCACTTTTGGAAACGGGACTTAGTCACTTAAACACACTTCCATTTTCCCCAAAAACCATGGTCTCTGTCCGAGCAGAGATCATTTGTGAATTATACAAAAACCTTTATTTATGGTGCACAGGTCACAAGTATCCTCTGAACTCTGATATACTTCACTATCCTGAGTTGAAAAGCAACCCTCCTCCTCCCCTTCTTCTATAAAAGGGATTCTGAAACGCCTTTGTTATTCCAAATGACATTGCACCTTCTTAAATATAATTTAGGGTATTAGTTCACCAGGAAATTTTCCAGGCGGTATGATACATTGTGCTGTGTTTTTTGAGCCACAACAGTTTCAAATACTTTCCTAAATTGCCTCAGTTGAAGCTGCAGGCATGCCGAGAACAGCTACACACATTATAGCATCCACGAGGGTTCAAAAAGCTTAGGTGAAACTTAAAATTCACTACACTTCAATAATTAAGGAGCCAGTAATAAAAATATATTACTATTTGTGTTCAACTGATTAGAGTGATTTTTTTAGAATTCAGTATTATATGTCTATTTGGGAAAGATAGATTTTAATTAAAAAGAAAAAAAGTTGGACACTGCAGGGTACGTAGTTGAAATATTGTTTCAGTTTTAGAATACTTCCTGCCAAAGCAAAAAGATACAAAGTGGATGCACAGATCATGCTTCTCAGGTGCTACAGGCATGGCATTTGGTCTCCTGTCAGTTAGAATTTTACAAGCACAAATTCACAAGGGCCATTTTCACCAATCAGAAGTGCAGTATTTGCTAAAAGAAGCAGCAATTTTCATCTGCACAACCCCACTGCTGTACATCATAGTGCAGAAAACAAAAATACTGGTGTGTGCATGCCACGTTTGCCACTTTGCATGAATCTAATGAGAGGGTAACGTAGATAAAAAAAATTGTTTTTGCCATAGTTGTTCTCAAGATTCAATACATATAAATCACAATGTCTGAATACTCAGTTTTTATTGATAGACAAGTTAACGCTATCACAGGCATCCCATACGGAAGCAATTCTTTGGAAAATGTCAACAGAAAGACTATTTGTTGGGGGTTAGCTTTTTTGTTTGTTTTAAAAATGTGTCCCAAAAGGAAGAGAAACTGCAGTCTCAGGGTGGTTGTTGCAGACACTCTTTGAGGTTACTGGAGAAAAAAATTACAAAATAAGTCATACAAAAAAAAAGTCAATTTACTTGCCCAGTCTTTTAGGGAAACCACCTGGGCCACTTGCGATTTGAAGGTAGGATATTATTTCCTTAGCTTCCCCATCCACCCCATTTCCCATAAGGCCTTACCATAACCCAGAACTATGGTTACCACAGTGGACTACACTTCCCAGCCTGCTCTTCTTTCTGGGATCTCAAAATGACCATCTGTTAGCTACCAAGAGCCAGTCTTGGATTTGTAGTCCACCTGGTGCAAAGGAATGGGGCACCAGCATCAAGGTGGATAGAGCTATAGAGTGAGAGTCCTGGACCTTGACACATGCCTCTCTCCCCCTTTAAACGCAGCTCTAGTGCTGAAAGAATTGGGGGAAGGGAAGAGTTGAAATTTGACGTAAAATAGTTCTCACTGAAGAGCAGTATCTGGGTGTGTAATGGTGAAAAAATTGCTTTGATCTATCAGATTTTGCAGCCTTTGAAAATCATTTTGTAAGTGCAATACTATTGATATGCTCTTGTAACTCTATTTATAGGAAGTGTTCCAAACAAAGGTTGAGCAGCACATAAGCACATTCCTGTACACTCAAGAGCAGAGTTAAACTCAGTACAGCTTGGGGGTAGCTAGGAAATACTATGTTCCTCTTTTGCACCTCCTAAATTCTGAAGGCACCTGAATACCATTATAGCCCCAGGGGCTGTAATAACTTACCCTGCTGGCAATGGCTCCTTAGAGAGGCATCTACCAGCACAAAATAGGCATGGTGAAGTCCTCTGGTCTTGCCCCTTGCACATGCTACATAGACCAGGAGGATTCCTCCTAGGGTTGCCAGGCATCTGGTTTTTGACCAAAACACCTGGTTGAAAAGGGATCTGGGCTGCTAAAAGTCTGGTTGGACACAGCAGCCAGCTCATCCCACTGGCTCCTAGGCGCAAGGGCAGCTAGCGGGGGCTCTGCATGCTGCCGCTGCCTGCGGTGCAGATGCTGCCCTGAGCGCCGGCTCCACAGCTCCTGTTGGCCGGGAACCATGGCGAACAGATGCTGTGGGGGTGGCCCCTGCGAACAGGGCAACATGCAGAGCCCCCTGGCCGTCCCTACACCTAGGAGCTAGAGGGACAGGCCGACCACTTCTAGGAGCTGCCAGAGGTAAGTGCTGCCCAGAGCCCACACCCCTCATCTGTTCCCACACCCCAATCCTCTGCCCCATCCCAGAGACCCCTCCCACACTCCTCTGCCCCATCCCGCAGCCCAGAGCTCCCTCCTATACCCCCAAACCCTCAGCTCCGGCCCCACCCCAGAGCCCACACTCCCAACTGGAGCCCTCACCCCCTCCCACACCCTAATTCCCTGCTCCAGCTTGGTGAAAATGAGTGAGTGAGCAAGGGTTGGGGAGAGTGAATGAAGAAGGGAGGGGGGAGGATGGAGTGAGCAGGGGTTGGGGCATTGAATGGGCAGGACAGGGCAAGGGCGTTAGGTTTTCTGCAATCAGAAAATTGGAAACCCTAGTTTCTCCCCTGAGTGCTAAAGGGTCAGTACCTCCCATCTTCTAATACATACACGTGGCTTGATTTTCAGAGGTGCTAAAATAATGCGTGAGGGGGCCATGATAAGGTGCTAAAAATATAAGCTCTACAGGGTAGTGCCCCATTTTCCATTTAAGAACAGCTCTGCATTGTAGGACCTGTGAAGCCACATTCACCACACAAGAAACTTCAAGGGGTCTAGTGGGGAGGAATACCACTTTCTGGAGCTTCCCAGAGAAAACCAAGAGCATGCACACGCCGCCACGCTCCAGGATCCTCCCTGCCTGCTTGCAAGGAGCTGGCTAGAGACATGGCACCACCTATTCTCCACCCTTCCCAGTACCCTTTGGGGGGCAACCTCTGGGGAGTTGCAAAAGAGAGCAAACTTTGTGCTCCCTTAAGTGCTGGGGCTACAACTCTGCCTGGTGCTTATGGGGGCTGTGCAAAGGTAGGAAGTAGCTTCCTTTCTCCCTACCCCCTCGGCCCCCCACTGCCACATGGGGCCAGCTTTTCAAGAGAGCTTAGGGTTAGATTCTGAAGGGTTCCGCACCCTCTACTAGGGCCAGAGTTTCAAGAGAGCTCAGCTCTCATTTAGGTACCTGAATAAGAGCTATAATTTTCAAAATTGCTCAGCACCCAAGAGTCCCCATGGGAGCTGCTACAGCTAGATTTTTCAAAAGAGCTCAGCATCTGCTGTTGCCGTAAGAGCCAGGAAGAATACAGCCCCATGCGTTCCCACAGAAGCACCAAGTACACTGGGTTCCTCAGGGTGACTAATAGTGGCAGGATCAGGCTCTAAGCAATGAACCGGACAGATGAAAGAATAGGGAAAGACACAAAAGTTACAAAAAATAAGCATATTTACCAGCATTGCCAATCCCAATTATTCAAAATCCATGTCAGGTCCCCCCAAAATCCATGAGATTGGGAAGCCCATCAAGTAGTGATTTGGGGGTTTTTTCTTCTGTTTTTTGAGTTTTTAGGGTGCACTCAGGTTCACATTTTCAGGCTTTTCTCCACAACCACGAGGGCTAAAAACTTTTTTTTTTTTTGGGTTATTAAAGCAAAGGCTGAGTTTGTCAGGTATCATGATTTCAGCAGCTGGAGATTTAAGAAAAAACTCCAGTTATGGTGAGATTCCACAAAATCTCCACAGGTAGCAACACTGAATTGAGTTTAAGAACCGATCTGCCACAGTGAATGTTGTAGTGGAGGATGGGGGAGGGCAGCATCTATCGGTGTGTCCGTGAGGGAGCAGGGAAGGCCAGGGACATGCACACTCAGCTCATCTGAGAAGAGAAGCTAGGGCCAGCAGGCTGCTATTGAAGCTCCAATCCTGTGGCTGGAGCTGCACAGGCAGGGGTTTTGCACAAGTGTAGAAGTCCACCCAGTCAACTACTCCTAAGTCTGGATGGATTAGGGGTTACCGTGGGAGCAGGGAAGGAAGAGGATTGGCTTTTGAGGAGGGGTCTGCTGCATTACCTCTACCTACCTGTGCATGTTTGCAGTGGGAAGTGAGGTAAATGAGGCTACTACTTTCCCTGCTCCACTTGAAACCCCTTTCCTTCCCCAGATTAGCCTGGCTCATATCAGGCTTAGGCTAGGAAACACTGAGTTATAAAATGACAGGTTTCAGAGTTGCAGCCGTGTTAGTCTGTATCCACAAAAAGAACAGGAGGACTTGTGGCACCTTAGAGGCTAACAAATTTATTTGAGCATAAGCTTTCGTGGGCTACAGCCCACTTCATCGAATGCATGCAGTGGAAAATACAGGAGGATGATTTTATATACACAGAGAACATGAAACAATGGGTGTTACCATGCACACTATAACAAGAGTATGTATGATTTAACTGGGGATTGGTCCTGCTTTGAGAAGGGGGCTGGACTAGATGACCTCCTGTGGTCCCTTCCAACCCCGATATTCTATGATAAGAGTGATCAGTTAAGGTGAGCTATTACCAGCAGGAGAGGGGGAAGAAAAAAAAAAAATCATCAAGGATCTACAGCCTATCCTGAAGGACGACCCATCACTCTCACAGATCTTGGGAGACAGGCCAGTCCTTGCTTACAGACAGCCCCCAACCTGAATCAAATACTCACCAGCAACCACACAAACACACACACTAATCCAGGAGCCAATCCTTGCAACAAAGCCTGTTGCCAACTTTGTCCACATATCTATTCAGGGGACACCATCATAGGGCCTACTCACATCAGTCACACTATCAGAGGCTCATTCACCTGCACATCTACCAATGTGATATATGCCATCATGTGCCAGCAATGCCCCTCTGCCATGTACAGTGGCCAAACTGAACAGTCTCTATGTAAAAGAATAAACAGATACAAATCAGACATCAAGAATTATAACATTCAAAAACCAGTCAGAGAACACTTCAATCTCTCTGGTCACTCGATTACAGACCTAAAAGTCACAATATTACAACAAAAAAAACTTCAAAAACAGACTCCAACGAGAGACTGCTGAATTGGAATTAATTTGCAAACTGGACACCATTAACTTAGGCTTGAATAAAGACTGGGAGTGGATGGGTCATTACACAAAGTAAAACTATTTCCCCATGTTTATCCCCCCCCCCCCCGCCCACTGTTCCTCACACGTTCTTGTCAACTGCTGGAAATGGCCCATCTTGATCATCACTACAAAAGGGTTCCCCCCCCCCCCCCACCTCCTGCTGGTAATAGGTCACCTTACCTGATCACACTCGTTTTAGTGTGCATGGTAACGCCCATTATTTCGTGTTCTCTGTGTATATAAAATCCTCCTACTGTATTTTCCACTGCATGCATCTGATGAAGTGGGCTGTAGCCCACAAAAGCTTATGCTCAAATAAATTTGTTAGTCTCTAAGGTGCCACAAGTCCTCCTTTTCTTTTTATTGAGTTATATAGTTCTTTTTTAAATGGCAATCTTTCCTAAACTAGTTCTCATGTATTTTCATAGCAAAGCAACTGCCATTATAAAATTATCTAACTACTTGAGATTGACAGGTATGCTATTGAAACCACAATCAGCATTTCTGTACATTATTCATAGAATCCACCCTTACAATGTAGCGCACACCAACCACCATCCATGCCAGAGCCAGATTCCAACACCATCAAAATGCAAAGCTTTCTGCAGAGGTGAATTTTAGCATCATAATCCCTGAAATCCAAAAATCAATCACAACGCCAGTGAACAAAGAAATAAAAGCACAGCCTTGAAATCTATTAAGATTTTTTTTTTTTTGCCCCTGAAGAAAAGTCTATAATGGTTTAATCTTGCAGAGGCTGTCACTCTTTCTTCCTTCATCTGCTCACTTGAAAGCCACGCTGATGCACAAAACTGTATTGGAGTACTGTGGCCTTGTGTCTATTTAATAAGGCTGATGAGCTGCTTAAGCAATTTGAGAAACAAAGCCTATCTTATGTGTATGGGCATTTTCTGTCAGGATATACCACAGAAATCCAGTTTTCTGATCTCCATATAAAAGGTACACCTGATATGGAAGGTGTGAGAGCAGACTTCGTTTAGTCTGTTATTCCAGGGTTTTTATAAAAAAAAAGGCACCCCACAATAAAAAGGGCCTTTCAAAACTACTGATTAGTAGGGCATTGTGTTGGCATTAATGTGTTTTAGTTTATAGTGGCAATAAGATGTCACCATGATTTACCTTGTTGGTTACAAACTTCCAGTTCTTTCAGCCCTCCCCCCACCTGCCTATTGGTTAACAGCGCAGCAGCAGACACATTGTGGGGACAACAGATCTTCTCTGCCCCACATTTGATTGGCACGTGCAGCTTTAAAGCATCTCTTCTCCTGGATCATCAAGGATGATATTTAGAGAGTTTCCGGTGTGTAAAACTGAGCTAATTCTACATCCTTGCTACCACCCTTTGTGTCTCGTCATTTTCGACTGGTTCTTGGAAGTAGTGACGGTCTTATTTTGTGGGTGCACACAGCCTAGCACAACAGGGCCTTCCACTCAGTTGGGGTCTCTACATGCTATTGTAATAATTTGATATTTGTTATTTCTCTTGTCTAATAAGTAGGGTAAAGTTACTGTACGCAGAATAAGCTGTGTGGGCACCGAAGCTAGTTCTCACAAGGACTTCATTATATTACTATAAAAAGAAAAAAAATAGAAATTTGTCCAGATTCAAGTTAACATTTATAATATTCCTTAGAGAGGGCACAATGGTTTCCATCCAGAGGAGGCAAATCAGCCAGTATAATTCTAAGGTTGCTGCATAATTACTAGCTTTGTGAGCATTTGATCATAACCAGCAGTGAATAGCAGAAGGAAACACACAGACTTCAGACACTCTGTGTGAAATGGACTGGACTCTCTGCCTTTATCTACTTCATCAAATCCCAAGAGGAAGCTGTGGTCACCAGATTACAGAACAAGACAAGAAGTTGGCTGGAGTTACTGTCATCTGTAGGAATCATCCCCTCCTGTTATTTGTTACTTGAAATGTAAGATTTGTTCCCCCCATACCAGCTAGAGGGGAAGCTATTGTTAGGTAAGTTTAAAAGTGCAGCAAGAAGCTGGGTATGGATAAAGTGATCATTAGCAATAGCTATTGGTATGTGGATAGTGGGATTTGAGAGTGTGTTTGAAGTCCTTCACGTGTGTAGTTGTACAATTGTCATATTTTGTAAAATAATAGTTTTGTTGTTCAGCTGCAAAATATCACACTTAAAACTGGTTTTTGCAGCATATTAGATAAAGTACCTCACCTGGTTGTGACAGTCTGTACCCCTATGCTGATCCCTTTTACAAGGCTATGATAAATTTTGTATGAAGTATGCCTTATGAGGTATCATTTGATAACTCACAACTTGCTGATTGTTATTGTCCTGGTAAAATGTGTGGCAACATTGTATGTAAAATAAAAAGTTATAAAATTCTATTGTATGTCATTGAGACAAGTTCCAAGTTTAGAAAAGCAGCCACAAACCAGTTCCTTAGAGACTAAAGGCAAACTGATGTCTCAGCCAGGGGTCAACAAAATCAAATGGACTATCACCTGGGTAAGCAGACATGCTTTGGCAGAAGAGAGAGAGTGAGAAATTTATACCTTGGCAAAGAAACAGCTGGACATTCCCATCCCCACAGACTGTCTCCTGAGCCCCAGCTGGAGATGATTCTCAAAGAGGAGAAAAAAGTATAAGAATGGGGAACAGATGCCCCAAGTTATTTCTCCCTACCCACGGCAGCCACAACACATGAGGAACAAAGAAACAGCTTCGGATTGATGGAGGGATCCAGTCTGAAAGGAATTCAGCCAGTTAGACTGCTGAAGCATGTGACTAAAGAATTTTGCTTTCAATTCAGTTAGCCTGTTAAGTTAGGTATTAGTCGCATTTACTTTAATTTTCTTGTAACCAGTTCTGACTTTTATGCCTTATTACTTGTAATCACTTAATCTTTCTGTGGTTAAATTTGTTTTATCTAAACCAATGTGCTTGGATTGAAGTTTTTGGGAAACTCCATTTGAGATACAGTAGAACCCTCAGACTTACAAACTGACCAGTCAAACACACCTCATTTGGAACTGGAAGTACATAATCAGGCAGAAGCAGAGACAAAAAAAGCAAATACAGTACAGTACTGTGTTAAATGTAAGCTACTAAAAAAATAAATAAGGGGAACGCAGCATTTTTCTCCTGCATAGTAAAGTTTCAAAGCTGTATTAAGTCAGTGTTGAGTAGTAAACTTTTGAAAGAACCACCATAATGTTTTGTTCAGAGTTATGAACAATCTGCATTCCCTAGGTGTTTGTAACGGAGGTTCTACTGTAATAAGATTTGTGCACATCATTTTCTATTAATAAAATGATGGACTTTATATGAGCTTGTGTGATCCAGGAGAGGGCTGGGCAGCACAACACGTTTGTGGGGAAAGTCTTGGAATTTGCTGGTGTTACTCTGTAGTGTAATTCAAGAATGACTGATCAGAGAACTCATACAGTATTAGCTGGGAGTAATTTACATGCTGGAAGCTGTGTGAAGCAGTGTAAAAGGCACTCCAGGTTGGAGAATTGAAGGGACACAGCTAATCAGTAGTTCATAGTGTATCCTAGGTAATGTCACAAGAGGCATAAAGACCTAAAATTGTACCCATTGTCCAGGAGAAAGCTGAATGTGAAGGAGCCCTGAGCATTAATGACACCCTGGTACTCCCCTCTAAGATACTGAGCTTGTGGTTTAGGAAGGAATTATTGTATATTTTAACCCTACAGCTAAGTTTTCGTATCTAGGGCATTTGCATCCTTTGGTTTTTTTGCCAGCCATACTAAAAAGACTCCTTTATCATTAGGAATGTGTTTGCATTGTGTTTATTGGCTGTCCTGTACAGTCTAAAGTTTGGAAGATAAATGCTGCAGTAATTCAAGACCTTGTCTAGACTAGGTAAAATAGCGTTTAATCATGTTAGTGAAACCTATTTAAAATACCACTTAGAGCTTAGTAGATACAATGTAACACCTTTAAATCTGGGCTAATTTATGGGTTGACTTTTGTGAGGAGCTTAAAACCAGTGAGCCCTAGTTTTAAAGGCAGTCCCTGCATCTAGAACAGGTGCTAAGTGGTGTTTCAGGAGGGCTAGAAAAACATTTTACCACTCTCCTCCCAGCCCCAACACATACCATTTTTGCTATGGCCTAACTCTGATACACCTGGTGAAGCGTTTGAAATTCCACACCACTCTTGGTGACCGTGAGAGGAAAGGGTCAGTAACACGTTACCTGCGTTTCCAGTTTCTTCCCAATAGAAACTATGGGAAACTTGCTGTAATCTTTGTGTAAGATATTCAGGCCTGACAGACTGGCTTGTAAAATTAAGGCTCTAATTTGGAAAGCAAAACAATAACTCATCCTGGGCCACTGCTGAAATGAAGGCAGAAATTTTAAAAGCCCTTGCTATAACACAAAGAAAAAGGGAAAATAAATAGAAATCAATACAAATTAGAAGTTCAGCTTCCCATTTCAGTGTTCTACATTTAAGTTATCGGGGGGGAAAATATCTATGGATGGCAGGACTAAGTACAATGAGGAGTTTATTTTTTAAAAAATGTTAGAAAACAAAAGAAATCATAGCAATTGTTTAGGCCCATAGACAAAGATGGGAAAATTGTCAGTAATGATGCAGAAAAAAAGTGTTCAATTATTGCTCTGTATTAAGAAGCAGAATGATGAACTAATATCTCATGAGGACAAAGTACTTTAACATCCTCCTTTAATTACTAACAGAATGGAGACATCTGCTAAGGTTAAACATTTTTAAGTCAGCTGGCCCACATAACTTGCACCAAATATTCTAAAACTGTTAGGGGAGGGGGACTTTGACCTGGTGGAGTTAATTTTTAATAAATGTTGGAATACCAGGGAAATTCCAGAAGACTGGAAGAATGCTAATGTTATGCCAATATTTAAAGAGAGCAGGTAGGATGACCCGGGTAATTATCAGCCAATGAGCTTCATCAATCCTAGGCAAAAAAATGGAAAAGGCAGACGTGGGATTTGTGGACAGATGCCATCCTGGGTTGGTCCTGTAGACACCTGCATCACTTTCCTTGGAGGTTTCAACAATAATTCACTTATACCCAGACTAAGACCAATATTTCCTCTTGCTTGAAGCTAGCTCACATTTTAGATTGAGTTTCACAACCTTCCTTCTTGGGGCTATGTGCTTCTAGCACTGGCCTGTAAGCTTTCCTCTCAGTTTCAGGAGTTGCACAGCCCTCTTTCTTGGGGCTGTGGCAGGGTAGACTTCTTCCCTTCAGCAGTTTTCCCCCTTGACTGGGCTTGGAGCCTCCTTGAGCCACCTGCCCAGTCACTGATTAATTGCTTCAATAACCCAAGCACTCATCTGCTTTGGCTGGCAGACAAGGGAGCCTTGCCCACCCATTCTACAAGGCTCCTGGTCCCAAGCTCTTTAAGGAACAATGGAGAATCATCATTGATGAGAGATTTTTCTATTTGGGTTATACAGAGATTGATACTAAGCCAGACACTCTTCAACATTTCCAGTAACATTTGTATATGACAAATGGTGGTCCAGTAAAAGATGTTACCTCACCTACTTTGTCTCTCTAATATCTTGGGACTAATCTGTCTGCAATGAACACCTGAAGTT
This sequence comes from Chelonia mydas, assembly GCF_015237465.2. Taxonomy (NCBI): domain Eukaryota; kingdom Metazoa; phylum Chordata; order Testudines; family Cheloniidae; genus Chelonia; species Chelonia mydas. Next base: position 81,469,402 of record NC_057852.1, read on the forward strand.
TAACCCAGAGAGATTTCTAGGCAAAATTCCCAAACTGAGTAACTTTAAAACTTCATAGTGGACTTCCACTTAACCATAAAACCACTGTACTAAAATACCAGCAAATGGATTACTTTAAACTGATGAAATCAAGAACTGTAACATCAAGACCCTAACAATCAATATTTCACTTGTCAAAATACTTGGTTTCCTGCACCAGAGCTCTGATTGGCACAGGAGACAGGGATAGGGGACATCAGGAACCTGGTTCTGGCTCCCTATTTCTCAGCAAAGTTAATGCTGTCTCATCAATGTGACTGCTCACAGAAGTAGAGTCAAGCCCTCAGACAAGTGTTTGTCCTTGTCTCTGTGATCTCAATCGTACAAATATCTCCTCTTCTTCTGTGGTGCGGGGGAATGTGTCTGTCAGTGTTCTCAAATATATTCTGCTTTTTTCCTGAAAATTCAAAGTGAGTTATTGCAGAGAGAGATGGTAATTTTCATCTTTTGAAAAAAAGTTATTTTGGGGTGGGGGGGGAGGGGAACATTGTCCCTCATTTCTCTGCCACTGAAAAAGATTGGGAAGGGAAAGAAAAAAATAGATTTTCATTTAAAAAATTAGAAAGTTTCAAACAGCAAATTTTCTACAAAAATTTTAGAAAGGCTTTTTTTGTCAAAAGAAATTGAATGAAAGAAACATTTTGACCCAACGTACTCCCAGCCAATAGAAATCAAAAGCTGTTTAACTATAATTCCATTGGTGATTAGGGATCTGGCTAGCCCTCAGTGGTTCCAGCCAGCCTCTCCCCAAAGACTAGCAGCCTGATTCAAAACCCAGTGAGTCAGTCCATTGAAGTCAATGGACTTCGGATCAGGTCCCAGCAAAGCAGGTAGGCTGTCAAACAGTCTACCATATAAGCCATATTATCTGTAGTTTTAGCTTCTGGCAAGCCAGGCTAGGAAATAAAGCAAGAATATAAATAGTACCTTTCCACAAGAGAAAAAAGCCTGGAGGAAACCATGATATTTCAATGGTCCCTCTTGGAAGATGCAGGCCAGGAGCTCACTTTCCTTACATCTGCACCAATAAGAATCTATAAATATATTCAACTACCTTTTTTCAGACAGTTTGAAATAAATATTTCAAGGAGGGGGAGCTTCCTGTTCACATTCAAGGGTTTGTCTTGTTTGACCTAGATCATCATGACTGGCTATGTGTTGTCTCTGTACAAGAATGCCCACCATCTGGCTCCAGATCCCCAATGTGGGGTCCCTGGGCCCGGTGACCCAATGCCTCACACTCCATCTTACATAGTGGTAGCAGACACCATGGAAAAACCTGTTTTCCTAGGACTATATTATTTCCCATTTTGACATTGCTTATTGGGGAGGAGGTTCCCACTCTGACCCCTTCATGGAATTTGGATGAGGGGGTGTAGTTTCCCATGCTAGGCCCACTTCTCCCTGCACCCCAGACAGAGGATGAAATTCCTGCCCGCTCTTATCCAGTTCAGTGTGGGGGTCCAAGAGCAAATCCTACCTTATCTGCTATAGAGCTTGCTCAGAGATCTACAAGCCCACTAAGAACTTTGCCTCTAGGTCAGTCAGCTCATCTGATTAGTACAGCTTGGGTTAGAATCAATCTCAGTGAAATGCCACAGCATCATTAACTAAGCTATGTACCCTCTAGAAACACCTAAAGGAAACAAACATCTGTTCTCACTGGGACCCCTTTAAAGATGGGTGCTGATAGCCATGGGTGGTGTTAGACACATGCAACTGCATCAGCCCTGAGGCATCAAGGGGGGGCCCATGCCATGGTGACTGTCTCACTTACTTGTGAGGGTGGGGCCCCAGAATCAAGTGCAGGGCACATGGCAGTGACAGAGGAATAGCTGGTGCAGCTGCTCAGGGGCCATGCACTTTGCCCATGTAGGCTCAGGGCTGCTTGGCCATACAATATACCTGGCAAAGACTGCTACCATTGTCTGTGGCCTGCTGGAACCTCTAAGAGCAACATGGTGGTCCCCAATGCCCACACTTCAATTTGCCCATGGAGGGGGCCTCCAGAATGGTGGCTCTGCCAGCAACTCTGGTAGCAGGACTGCCAATGGCAGAGGCTCTATTTTGCTCAGAGACCCCTCCTCCCCTCGCCCAGCTTGGGCAAAATTCCAATGCCTGCGGCAGGAGGAAATTCCAGCGCAGGAACCAGCATGCTGCTCTACCTATAGCTCGGATTCTAACTCTGGTGGCAACAGCAGTTATGGTTTGCCGCTCTGGCTCCTGCGACAGCTGTGCTGGCTTTAGTAGGAGCAGTGGAGATGGCTCTAGTGACAGCAGTACTGTTGCAGGGCCTGGGCTAGAGGGAACAGATGGCTCAGAATGAGTGGAGGAGGAGGGGAGGTGGGAAGAAGAGAAGTCAGTTTATATGCACATGGGGCATGTGAAGGCCCACCGTAAAAGTCTGCAGTGGGCCAGCTTTTTGTTCCTCTACCACTGAGAGGGAGACAAGGGCAGGCCCAGGAGGTCAGCATTTGCTGACTGTTAGATTTGCCACTGCTTCTGCCTGTTTTGCAAGGGTTCTTTTTTCTTATCACCTGGTGCTTGAAAGGTCAGTTTTACACATCAGTCAAGGACAACAAGTGTAACCATGGTTTAGGTTGACATCTGGTTGGTATATGAATGGCTTGGCTTTTAAAAAAAACTCAAAAACATGAAATTCAGGAAAACCTAAACTGAAGCTTTTTCTTTTTTTTTTTTTTTTTTAAAAAAACATGTCTTTAAGAAGTGAAAATAGTTGCTTTATATGAATAAATATGTAAGGCTCTCAGTGGACATTTTAAGGCATCCAAAAATAGTGCCATCTCGCTGCCAAAGTTAATATAGTTAGTTTCCATGAAAAGCAAATGTCCATGGGGGTTTGTGCCTGTGAGATTGTGCAAATAACTAGCTCCTTTCCCACTCCCTGAGGCTTCTGCCACCTGGTAACAAGCCTCTTGGTTCTAGTTTGAGGAAAGATGCCTGGAAATCATAACCCCCAGTTAACAAATATTCATATTGGAGGTCAGTATAACTACAGGCCTAGTTTATGAAAGCCAAAGAGTATTGGTCACATGTTTTACTGAAAGTTTTTAGCTTAACTTTCCAAACCACTCAACTCCCACATTCACTGGAAGAAGTTACAGATAGTTAAAAAAATAAAAGAGTATAAAAGACATGTAAAAAAGATGTATAGCTGCCATCTTCCAGTTGCATGGAAACAGCAACTATGCAGGGTTAATGCTGGCCCAGAAACCCCGACATGCAGCGGTGGCTTGAAGTATGAGCACAAGGAGACTGGCGCTCACTGTAACTTTGCCCTGTGTCCCCTTTGATAGATTACAATGTTATCTGCGCTATATTCTCAGTAGTGTAAAGTCTAATCTTGCTCTGTGCAGTACTTGCCATTCAGGACTTGGTGGAGTGGAGATTTGATAAAAAGATATTTGAATGACCTTGTTCCATTGACATGCTGAATAAAACCAGCAAGAGGAACTCTCAAGAGACAAGAAGAGAGTTTGAAAGGGAATCTACAATTTGGCTCTTTGTGCTGGTCATTAGTTGTTTATATTGTTTATTGAGAGAAAGTAATGATTTTGGGGACAAAGGGTGTCCACACTACTATTCGATATCCTTGCTGTCCTAATTGCAGTGTAGACATTTGGACTTGGGCTGGAGTCCGGGCTCTGGGACCTCCCGGCCTGAACATCTACACTGCAATTAAATAGCCCCTCAGCCTGAGCCAGGTGGCACAGGCCATCCATGGATTTTTAATTGCAGTTTAGACATGCCCAAAGTTTTTTTTTTTTTTTTTTTTTTAAGCACCTAGGACATTCTGAACCCTACCAATAACTACCACCACCTAACAGTCTTGTTGATTAGTTATGCAGAGAGATAAGGCAAACTGTGCTGTATTTTAGTGAAAAAACAGAACACCTTAATTATGTCTTCTCATAAAGTAGGGATGCCACTAAAATGTTTGAGAACTGAATGGATGACAGATTCAAAGATAGACAGGTAAAAGCTAGATTTTGACCCTAAAGAATGCTTGGGGAGGGGGGTATCTGTGTACATAGGATTATTGTGCCTATTGTGTAGTTAAAATGATATAGTCCAGAATACAGAATGCAAATATGTTCAAAGAGATCATACGAACTCCCACAAGTAAAAGGCACCACCGAGAACAATAGGTAGACAGATGTAGAAGCACAGAAAAGTTGCATGGCTCCATCGCATCCTCAAGTTATTATTGTTTCATGGAGAAACTGCCTAAAACCCCAACTGAAGTTCTTTTTACAATTCATTATGATTTGACTATTTAATTAAGAGACTGTAATAACATAGTGCTGCCTGCTTTACCAATTAAAAGGCAGTAACTACTGAACTTTTAGGTAACATTAATGCAAAAATAAATCTGATAAGTCACTCATGGTTAGAATTGGCTCCATTCCTAAAGCAGATGTATGACTTTAGATCAGTGGTTCTCAGCCAGGGATATGCACATGCCTGGGAGTATGCAGAGATCTTCCACGGGGTACATGAACTCCTCCAGATATTTGCCTAGTTTTACAACAGGCTACATAAAAAGCACTAGCGAAGTCAGTACAAACTAAAATTTCATACAGATGATTTGTTTACACTGCTCTATATACTGAAATATAAGTACAATATTTGTATTCCAATTGAGGTTAAAAATGAGAAAGCAAGCAATATTTCAGTAATACTGTGCTGTGACACTTGTGTATTTTTATATCTGATTTTGTAAGCAAGTAGTTTAAGAGAGATTAAACTTGGGTTACACAAGACAAATCAGACTCCTGAAAGGGATAGAGTAGTCTGGAAAGGTTGAAAGCCCTAGGTCATAATATCATCAGCAATAATAAGGTACAATACCAACTACTAAAGATGCAGATTCAGGGTCAGCTATAAGTTCTCATACTTGTGTGTGAAGACATTAGACATGGTAAGTATGTAAGCAGAGTCTGGATGAGCTCCCCCCTGTCATCTAGTGGTGAGCTGTGGAAAAAGACTTCAGAGGCAGATCTCATTTGCTGATCTCGTTTGTGGGCTCAGTGGGTAGTGATCAATGGCGTCATGTCTAGCTGGCACCTGGTATCAAGCGGAGTGCCCCAAAGGTTGGTGTTGGGGCTGGTTTTGTTCAATATCTTCGTTAATGATCTGGAGGATAGCATGGATTGCACTCTCAGCAAGTTTGCAGATGACACTAAACTGGGAGGAGTGGTAGATTTGCTGGAGGGTAGGGATAGGACACAGAAGGACCTAGAAAAATTAGAGGATTCGGCCAAAAGAAATCTGATGAGGTTCAACAAGGACAAGTGCAGAGTCCTGCACTTAGGACAGAAGAAACCCATGCACTGCTACAGACTATGGACTGAGTGGCTAGGCAGCAGTCCTGCAGAAAAGGACCTGGGGGTTATGGTGGACAAGAAGCTGGATATGAGTCAACAATGCGTCCTTGTTGCCAAGAAGGCTAACAGCATTTTGCGCTGTATAAGTAGGAGCATTGCCAGCAGATCGAGCGACGTGATCATTCCCCTCTATTCGGCATTGGTGAGGCCTCATCTAGAGTACTGTCCCCCACACTATAAGAAGGATGTGGAAAAATTGGAAAGAATCCAGCGAAAGGCAACAAAAATGATTAGGGGGCTGGAGCACATGACTTATGAGGAGAGGCTGAGGGAACTGGGATTGTTTAGTCTGCAGAAGAGAAGAATGAGGGGGGATTTGATAGCGGCTTTCAACTACCTGAAAGGGGGTTCCAAAGAGGATGGCTCTAGACTGTTCTCAGTGGTAGCAGATGACAGAACAAGGAGTAATGGTCTCAAGTTGCAGTGGGGGAGGTTTAGGTTGGATATTAGGAAAAACTTTTTCACTAGGAGGGTGGTGAAGCACTGGAATGGGTTACCTAGGGAGGTGGTGGAATCTCCATCCTTAGAGGTTTTTAAGGCCCGGCTTGACAAAGCCCTGGCTGGGATGGTTTAGTTGGGGATTGGTCCTGTTTTAGCAGGGTGTTGGACTAGATGACCTCCTGAGGTCCCTTCCAACCCTGATATTCTATGATTCTATGGCACACCCACCCTGTCTAGGTGCTCAGCATGATGGGACTGCTTGCCCAAATGATCCCTTGTGGCTAGTTTTGGATCCCCAGTCTCCTTGTTATTGGGGCAGGAGTAATAAAATGTTGCTATCCTTGTTGTGTGAACTGAGGGCAACAAAACTGTACCTGGCATACCCTGATGGAGGGACTGACCCACAACTGAACAGCACTCGCTGGTCAGGGGACATGGGTTCCAAAGCCCAATGAGTTGAGAGAGGGTAGGGACAGGTACTTGTACCTGGTAGTATGGGCCTTGTTTAAGGTCCTAGACACCATTTGACCCTTCCTCTCTCTACGGTATAATAGAAGACTCATTTAGACTCAATTGAGAGTTTTGTTACAAGCTGAAGAGCTGAAGTCACTGCTACCTAGGTCTAAGTATTAGACCTACTTTGGGGAAGGCTGCCCAGTATGCACCAGCAGTGAGGCTCCTCCGCTAACAGCTGAAATTGCTGAGAGCTGTGTTGGGGAGGAGGGCTGCTGGTGGAGAGGTGTGGCAAGTGGCTAGCAGGGCAGCTGGTGGAGAGGGCCAGAGCAGAGGCATGGCAGTCAGCTGTTGGGGCTAAGAGTGAGTGCCCAAGCAGTGCAGCATGTATGGTGCCTTCCACACAGGGTGGGAGGTGAACTCTGCAGATGAGCCTCTGAACTCTGGGGCTGCACTGGCCAAGGACAGCAATTGTGAGTAGGGTATGGAGAAGGGATGGGCATGTTAAAGGGACTTCTGGGTTGCTGGACTTAAGACACTGAGGAGAAAAGGACACTGCCCAACTTCCTTGGGGGTAGATCTTTTGCTCATGATTTGAGTTTATGAGCCCTAGTTGCGGTGTTTTCCCAAATTAATGCTGAGTTAATTCCCTCCTTTTATTAAAAGTTTTTGCTACACTCAGACTCTGTGCTTGCGAGAGGGGAAGTATTGCCTCTTAGAGGTGCCTAGGAGGTGGTGGGTAATTGTCCCAGATCACTGGGTGGGGGCTTGAGCTGGTTTTGTGTTGTATTGTTGAAAAGGAACCCCTACATACTGAACCCGGCCCTTGTTGCTGCTGGCTTCACCTGGCAGAAGGGTTACAGGTACATGGGGCCCCCATTACCATAGTATCTGAGCACCTCACAATCTTTAATATATTCAGCCTCCACACCCATGTGAGGTAGTGAAGTACTGCTGTCCATTTTACAGATGGGGAAAAATGATGCAGAGACAAAATGACTTGCCAAAACACACATGAAGACAAAGTAGGGATTGAAACCAGTTCTCCCAAGTCCCATGTTAGTGCCCTAATTACTGGGCCATCCTCCCACTCTGGATAGAATTTTTAAGACATATTGCACACAATATGTTTTGGGCCTGATCCCAAGCCTCCTGAAGTGAGGCGAATGGGCGTCTCTACTCGGTGGAGTCTCTCACTTCACTCAACTTTGTACTAGGCCAAGGCATGTATGTAAGGTACAGGAACACCATGCCTTGAAACTGAACAAGTATCAGAGCAGGCACAGGACAGACCACAGTAGCACTAGCCTCCTCAAACTAAATCAACAATCCACTTCACCCCTGTGATGCAAGTGACTTTAGAGATGAAAGAGTAGACAGTGCTCATTCAATCTTAGTCCTTTATGTGGAGACTGAATCGCAGCCAATCGTGGCAGGCACCTGTCTATTAGGAACTACATAGGCCAAAACTTTGCTTCATTTAAGTCACTGAGCAATTTCATTTGGGAATGACTCAGGTTGCACTTTTGTCATACCTGTCACTGCAATAATGGAATCTGATTTTCATGGTTTGAAAAAAATATTCAAGACTTAACATTCTGAGACGTGTGTGTCAGTGGGTGGATATGATGGTAAACGGTTGAACTAGTTTTACTGAGAACACCAAGTGCTGCCAAGTTAAACCCACTGCAGCACAGTGGGCTGAGAATAGGAGCTCAACAACTTTGCAGTTATGCAGTGAATAATCACTGGGAGTTCTAATTCCTCTGGGAATTGGAAGGTTTCACACTTTAAGGTTAAGAGACATCTTAAAAAGTTGTTTTCAGGAGAACTAGGAATTAGTCCAAGTTTATAAGACTTACCTCTGGTTCTGCCCACTCTTCATACAAGAAGTGGTTATGATACTTCACTTCTCCACACACATGCTATTCTCACAGTTTTAGCCTTTCATCATGTTAACACTGTCTTGACTTTTCCTTAACATTGTCATAAGCAGCCTGAATTCAAGTGAATTCAAGCAGAAGAGAAGTGAATGTCTCCCTATAACTTCTTACCAATCTGTCAAGCCATTCACTAACTTTGCTTGAAATACATGTTCCATGCCCCTTATAGAATCCAGTTTCACAGACACCAGGAGACAGGCTGTTTCTTGCAGGTGGTGGCAGGGAGCACGTATCTTCAGTGAGGATAAAGTCAGTTTCTTCTCAAAACAGCTTACATTCAGTACAACTCTGCTCAACACAAAGTTCTCATCCTTTTGGGCTGCTTACTTAGGGTTTGTCTACATTACAGGGAAAAGACAATCTAAGCTATGCAATTTGAGTTATGTGAATAGCGTAACTCAAGTCAATGTAGCTTAGATCTCCCCCCTTGACTACCCTTACTCTTCTCAATCTGGTGGAGTACAGGAGTCAACGGGAGAGTGATCTGTGGTTGATTTAGCGGGTCTTCAGCAACTTTCTGCCCAGTTTGCCTCTCTATAGCTATTGATACTCCTGGGTCCAGCTGCTGCAGCTTTCTATCCCTCATGTATAGGAGGGAAACTACTCCCTTGGGTTAAGGTTCTCCTTGCTCAGGCAGGCATTAGCTGTTGTGTAAAGGAAAATGGGATATGTTGGGGGAATCATCACTCTCAGGACTGCCTTTTGATTTTGAGAGGGTCTGTACCATCCAGCAAACCTTGTAATTGCATGCACCATAACTGAGCGCAACTATTGTACTTGACTTCTCAGAATCCATGACACTTTTTGCCTGTGAACTCTACTCACTTGGGCAACAGCTTAGTGATGTTTCCCCACTGCATCTCATTTACAAAAACATACAGTATCTGAAAAAGCCAGTGCTTAATGCTTCTCTCTTGATTCCTATTCCTTCAACTGTACAATTCATAATCTACCTGTACTAAAGTTTTGCTGTGTGTGAAATAAGTGATGTTACAAATGTTTGAAATTAATATCGTGTGTGCACATCAGTGTTCTACAGAATTAAAAGGAGCAATTTTTGGCACCATTATGTATCTTTGTGCTGACAGTATAGATTTAATTTCCAAAGTCTAAGATGGCCAAATAATATACTGGCTAGTGCAGCGTACATTTCCACACATGATTCAATGTGAAGATTAGCTAAGGTATGTGCATGCACATATTTGCATGAATAGAAGTTATTTACATGTTCAGCTGTGCACGTGAATGTGTATTGCATTGTTGAAAATCTGGCCATTCGTGTTTTGTTAAAGGTGAATATACAAAAAAAAGGTTAAGATAATTTTAAAATGCAACTACAGCAGCTTCAGACTAATTCCTCTTAATTTGCTTGCAAAACAATTTCTAGGCCAAGTTTAAACCTGGAAAGTAACTCTCTGGTCAGCTGACGAGTATTTAGATCATCCTCTCTGTGACTAAGAGGATATAAATGGCTATGTCCTCCCTCAATGCTGTAATGGCAGCTTGACACAGACAATTACATTAGTGACAAGTAATTAAATTTGGGGTATAAGGTTTTCTATGTGCAGTGCTATAACTACTGTTAAGTTTCTAGATACAGAAAAGATGTAGACTATAGCATTGTAAACATTTAGGTTTCATGTCATGACACTACAGGCTTATACTGTATCCAGGTCTTGAATTGGGCCACCTTATAGAGCTGGGGGGGGGGGGGAAGGGTTGTTTTAAAAAAAAGAAGTCTCTAGTTTTAGTGCCTATAGAGAAAATCTTAAAACTATGAACCCAGCATAACTGATACAGGGACATGTGCTTGAGAGCTTGGAACAATAGCTCTGAGAGGTATGATTTGCCCTTGTTCATCTAATTGAGGCACTAACTCAGATGCTCACTGGGGATTTTAAATGAATATATTATTTCATTGTTGATGAAAGCAGAGAGGAGGGGGTGATCTTATTCTAGAATGAGATTTCATTTTGCCTCCGAGTGGGTGTCACTTGGTAGGCCACCATTTCATTCCCTCCCTCCCCGCAACCCATGGAGCCAACATGGCAGAGGGGAGACAGAACCCAAGGGAGGGCATCTGAAACTCACTATGGTGGAACTATTCCCACGGAGCTCAGTAAGGCATCTGAGCCTCACTGAAGGGGAGGCAAGATTAAGGAGCCCAGCAGTGCCCATGTATCCAAAACTCATTTAGGGAATACCAAATCTGAGTTGCTTAGAAGAGCACATATGATCATGTTTTGAACATCCAGACAATCACCTGTGAGTGGCATATCAAGTGGGCAGAGCTTGGAAGTGTACCACTGCACTCTTTTCGAGTTTGACTACTGACTATAATTGAAGGGGCCACATATAACAAAAAGGGTTCCAAGCAATTATAGGAGTACACACGGGGGAGGGAAAAATCTTGGTGAAAGCCTGACCCCACAGAAGTCAGTAGGAATTTTGCCATTGACTTCAATGGAGCCAGGATTTCACATTCTATATTCTCTTAATTCAAAGAAATCTTCAACAGATCAAAGAGTGACTCACCAGTCAGCACAACTCCTTATGGTATAGGAGGTTCTGCTCTTCTGGCATTCCCTGCTGACAGCTACTCCAGCTCTGCAGGGATCTGTTTCTTCTATCTTGGCCCTCTGGGCAGGTCACGCTCAGTCCTACCCCTTTAGTGGTAACAAAGTCCAAACAGGTAGTTCAGTGCTCTTACACTAGGCCTTCAGAGGCTGACTCTAGGCCCAGTGTTCTTTATAGCCATTGTCTCACAGCTACCAATAGTCCTTGCCTCTTTTATCCTGAGGGAGTGCGGGGCACCCTTCCTTCCTCCATGGTCTGCAGAGGAACCCAGGCTCTCCTTTTACTGTGGGTTCCAACCCACAAATGCTACAGTGATCAGCCTAGGTTTGCTCCCTTAGGCACCTTGATGCTCCCCTAGGCATCTTCCTACATCAGCTAGTCTCCATGCCCTTTTCCAGGCTCTGCAGAGTCCTTTCCAACTCCAATAGTAAGCAAGCTCCCTGAGCTTTCTCCTCAGAGAGCCAGTTCCTAGCCCTTTCG